>NW_006159716.1:0-18110 GCF_000334495.1 Tupaia belangeri chinensis | reverse complement strand
CTCACTTCCAGCCTCCTACTGGCTCTGTCCCTGAATGAGGGAAGGTGGAGCAAAGACACTCCCCGTCCCTGACCCACACCAGCTTGGAGACTGCATCCCAGGGCACTGGATGTTCCTCTGCGGCTCTGGAGGGTGGGCTGCTCCAGAAGATGGGGTCACAGACTATGGCAGAAGCGGGGCTCTGTCCTTGAGCTGGGAAATGCAGGTGTTCTCTGGGGCCACCTCACGGAGGAGACATGGGCCCTGCTTTCAGACGTCTGCCTTCCTACTGGGCCCGGGCAGGTGAGGAGCGAGCCAGCATGAAGGTGGAAACTGGAGACTCTCCGAGGGTCCTTGGTTTCTGATGCTCGTCAGCTCTTTGGGGGAATTTGAGGCTGTGCCTCTGGGGGTCACTGAGAAGTCCTGGGGTCCGGAAATCCCCATGTGGCGCTCACGCCCTGCTGCCCTCAGGCCTCTCTCTGTGGAAGAAGCTGAGGGGAAAGGACACAGGCTTACACCTATTCCCTGAAATCGAGGAGTTCAGTTCCTCGTCTGGGTGACATGGAAGGGGGAATTCCAAAGACCCAGCCCAGGGTCCTGGCGCTGAACCCAGATTTCCATTTCTTAGAAGCCTGCTGCTTTTCGGGAGAGCCCTCCTGACCCCCGGCTTTGTGAGTCTGGCAGGTGGATAGATGGAAGCCATGTTTGGAGAGCGGGTTGAAAGGACAGAGTTTAGCATCTTGAGCTCCTTAGCTGAGCAGATTGAAACAGAGGAAGCCCCTCAACCCAGAGCACACAGAACCCCCCCTTCCCCCCCAGGCAGCCCATCCCTTCTTAAGGGACAGCCACCATTGTGGGAAGGATAGTCTGGGCTGGACTGTCAACCAGAGCGTTGCCCCTCCTCATCCTCTAGGCATTCTGGGTCTCCCTCACGTCCTGCTCAAGGGACACTGATCTTCCTCACCCTGGGCAGAGGCCCAGGGGAGAGGCAGAAAGGAGCGGATTGAGGCCCTGCCCTGAAGGTGCAGCCAGGCAGTGTGACCACAGTCATGGCTACTGACTCCAGGGTGAGCAGCCCTAATGGCTAAGGTTCTTTTAGCACTTCCCAAAGGGGACACCATGTATACACTGGCACATCTAACCCTCACACCCACCCTAGAAAGCTGGCACCATCCTCTCCACATTTTACAGATAAAGAAGTTGCGGTCCAGAGCAGTTGAATAGCCCACAGTCTTCTAGCTAGGAAGTAGCAGGGGCAGGATCAGAACCCAGGAGGTCTATCCCAGAGGCAGTACGCTTAACCCCAACACTCATGCTAATACAATAGCCATTAAACCCATGGAACTATTGAAGTCTGAGCTCATTAGAATGAAGTGCAACTACAGTTCAATGCCTTAGTGGCACTAGCCATCTTGCAAGTCCTCAGTAGGCACGTGTGGCTAGTGACCACCATATTGGATGGTGCAGACGTGAAACATGACCACTGCAGAAAGTTCTGTTGGACAACACTGGTTGGTCTACACCCTAGTTCTTCTTAAATGCAGAGATGGAGAAATGGAAAATCATTCTTCAGTGACTAGACTAAAATAATAATTAACACTAATGATAACAATGGTTATGATTTACTGAGAGCTTCCTCCATGCCAGGCACAATGCCAAGTCTATAATCCTTACCCAATCCCAGGCTTAGGAAGGTAACCCAGGGTCACAGTAGCCAGGAAGTGAATCCAAGCCTGTGTGACCCCAGAGTCCAGGCAGCTCTCCTTCTCCCTCCCGCTCCACCCCCTGTCATGCCCCTAGGAGTTTATAGTCCCTGGGGGAAGGAGGGGAAAGCAAGTGCACAATTTCACAAGAACAGGGATTAAATAAATCAGCACATAATTAACATCATCACATTTCCCCAAGCCTGCTGACCAGAACATTGCGCTAATGAGGTCAAGGTCTTGAGTTTGAGCCCTGTGAACTGCACGATCACTTGGCTTCTTCACTCATGAAAGCCTTGCTCCCTGCTGTAAGGGCAGCCCCCAGACACAGGGTTGAGAGGGCAGGGAGAGTGTGGATGCTAGGAGAGACCCCAAGAAGAGTCCTATGACATGCTAGTGGGTACGTGCCTTCGGACAACGGGGATCTAGAAAGGATAGCGTTCACAGAAAGCGAAGGAGACGCAGCAGAAGAGAGAACAGAACCTCTGAGACTTGTTCCCTCTTAGTTGGGTAAAATTGGGGGGATGGACATTGCTAGAGGACGTACGAAAATATGGGTGTGTAGTTTGTTTGGTTTTTCTCGTTTTTTTAGACTGGGTCTTGTTAAGTTGTAACTCTCCTTCTTCAGCCTCTTGAGTAGCTGGGACGCCAGGGGTTGACACAGAATTTTTGAAGGCTTGGCTTAGGTGAGGAAATCTGCTTTTAGGGTCCTGTCAGGATTGTTCGCTTTTGGAAAAGTTAGCTCGAATTAGACATCAACTCTCATGTGGTTTCTTGAGAGATAAAGCCGGCGAAGTGACAGCAGTTTCTCAGAGAGGGGGACTTCATCCAGGATAGGCCTGAGGAGGACGTGAGAAAGTGGGTGTCGTTCTTAGCACGGGGCCTGGCACAGAACTGGCCCCGGTCCACAATCATTTATTTAAATGAGCTCTGCTGTAAGCAGCTTTTTCCTGGGTCAGCACACCACCAGGTTTGGAGGGCTCTGAGGAGATAACCACTATGCCAGAGGCATGACCCAAGGGCTGGCAGTGTGAGTCAGGGTAGGCCAGGCTGCGCTGTGTGGCAAATCCTGCAATCTTAGTGGACTAGCATCACGAAGATCTATTTCTTGCTTACGCTGTTTGGCTAAGGAAGATTGGCAGGGACTCAGCTTTGCATAGTTGCTTAGGGACTCTGGACGGCGGATATACCAGATTTTAACACATGGCTTTCACGATTGCTGCTGCGGGGGTACAACACGTCAAAGAATTATGTATTTTTTTCTTTGGCTAGAGGGTATATGTGCTCTACGGACAGAGACAAAGAGAAGGAGAGAGAGAGGAAGGAGAAGTCACTCTCCTTGAGGAACGTCACAACACAATCTCGTCTCCTCCATTTCTGCCTCCTTTTGGGATTTTTGGTATGCACGCACATGTGCCTGGTGTGTGTTTTTTAAATTGCTGGGTCTGGGACTTGAACCCCATGTTTGACCATGTGGGATCCAGCTGCCTCCACCACCAAACCACAGAGCTGGCCCTGCACTGACTCTTAAATGCATTGGTCAGAAGCGATAACACTTCAATTCACAGCCTATTGAATGTGACTGATCTTGTGGGCCCACCTACCAGTGAGAGGTCTGAGGAGTGTGGGGAGTATGCAACTCTGAAGGGACTTTGAAAAGTTCATGGCCAGTGGAATTAACATACGAGCAAGAACATTTTGAAACACATGCAAAGCTCTGACAGTATGCAGTCCAGGAACTTACTGAAGACTCTTCATATCTGATGAGCACCAGGGTCTCTACCTCTCCACTTTCACCCCCCCCCTTTTTTTTTCCCTGTAGAAGGACTGCTAACACGGCTAAAATGCAAAACACTGATGCTACCAATTGCAGGCGAGAATATAGAGCAACAGGAACGCTCATGCATCGCCGGCGGAAATGCAAAATGATACAGTCACTCTAAAAGATAGTGTGGCAATTCCTTTTTTTATTTAAAAAACGTGGTTTATGTTTATCTTTTGTTTTCCTACTGTTGTTAAGGATGAGTGGGAGAAATATTTCACTTTGTTTACTGGAAGAGAAATAGCAGTTCAAATACAGCGGTAAATACCCACCTGCAGTGTGGAGAAGGCCGTAGGGAACGGTGAAGGATGCGGCTATTAGAAAACATGTGCCGTGGGAACCAGCAGTTAGCATAATGTCTATGTCGCTGGACTCCCACGTAGTCGACCGTGGTTCATGTCCCGGACCTGGTGGCTTAAAACTCACACCAGGCACGTGTGCGTGCATGCCCAAGATCCCAAGAGGAGAATGGAGGAGAAGGGATTGCAGCGTGACCATCCCCCCTGGGGGGTGATTTCTCGCTTTCTGTCTCTCTGTCTCTCTGTCTGTCTGGCGAGTGCACACGCCCTATAGCAAAAACCTCTCAAAAAAAAATAAAAAAGAAGAAGAAGAAGAAGAAGAAGAAGAAGAAGAAGAAGAGGAAGGAGAAGAAGAGGAAGGAGAAGAAGAGGAAGGAGAAGAAGAAGAAGAAGAAGAAGAAGAAGAAGAAGAAGAAGAAGAAGAAGAAGAAGAAGAAGAAGAAGAAGAAGAAGAAGAAGAAGAAGAAGGGAACATGCCTGGTCTAATCAAATTTTCTATTAAGCTCTGGTCAGTCCGTACCATCGGAGAATATGGTTCCAGTATTGTCAGACTTTCTAACTTTTCCAAGAAAAGATGGAAATACTAATTTTATGTGAAATCTTCCACTTTCAAGTAGCAGACATGTTAGTGGCTTTTTTAAAAAAAGACGTAAAGGTTACATAGAACATGTCGATAGACCTCTATTTTGAATCATTTGGTTTATTTTATCTTATTTTTAGAGTGAACTATTTCCAGACAATACAAAAAAAAAAAGAGTTTTAATTTGCCGTTCTCTTGTAAACCTTTGTCATTTATCATCTTCAAATGTTATTGCACTTAAACTTCTCTAATTCAATAAAGCATTCATGAAACAATATGCGGACTAGTTTAAGAAACAAACAACAGCTTTAAGCAGACATAACTGTCCTGAAAACAATTGTTTTTGAGAGGTCGTTGTTATAGGGTGTGTGCACTAGCCAGAGAGAGAGAGAGAGACAGACAGACAGACAGACAGAGACAGAGACAAAGAGTGAGAAATTACCCCCCAGGAGTGATGGCCACACTGCAATCCCTTCTCCTCCATTCTCTTCTCAGGATTTGGGGCACAAATACCCACATATCTAGTGTAAGTTTCAAGTCTCCGGGTCCAAGAATCAAACATCGGCCATGTGGGAGTCCAGCAACGTAACTATTACGCCATCTACTGGTCTCCGAAAAACATACACACCATCCACCATCCTCTTTCTACCAACCACTCACCCCCCCCCCCCCCCCCGCATTTTATTTGTTCTATTTCTTCCCCCCCGTTACCGTCTATAGCGTCCACACCCATCCTCTCCACCGTCACATCTCTGTATCTCTCAATCTCTGCCATGAAGTGCAGACACTCTGTACAAATTGCGCTGGGGCAACTCTGTAGTGCAGCGGAGCTGAGCATAGGAATCCCTCATGGTGGACTGTGGCTCCACTTCCAGCCCCAGCAGCTCAAAAAACACACTTGGTGCTTGTGCATTCTTGCCCACAAAGTTCTAGTAGGAAGGAGGGATGGAGGTGTAACCACACCCCAAGGGGAGGTGCTTTCTTTGTCTCTCGGTCGATTACACGTGCCCTCTGGTAATAAAAGAAAAAAAAAAAAAAGGAGAGAGGACGAGGCTATGAGCTATTGAGCTACATAAGGACCTGGGGGAACCCATATATGTGACATCCCGGAAAAGGCACAGCTATAGAAATAGTAAATAGGCCAGAGGTTGCTAGGGGTTTAGGGTAGGAGGAGGGTTGGGTAGGTGGAACATAGGGAATTTTTTAGGGTGGTGACACTATTCTTTATGATACTGTAATGGTGGATATGTGACAGTGCAGTTGTCAAAACCCGGAAGACTCCACAGCACAAAGAGGTGACTTGAACATGTGCCAGTTGGGAAGGGTCATCTAAGGGGCTGGAAGATTGCAGATTGGAATGCAGGATGTGACAAAAAGAATCTAAGTATATCAGGAGAGTATGAAACAACTCCACTGACCAGAATGGGAGGGAAAGATGCTGACCCACGTAATGTTGGAAATGAGTGAGTCTGTAGGATTAAAGGTAAAAAGAACTGTATGTAAAACAGAACTCGAATCGACAGAGCTGTTCCTCGTGTTTTTAAAAAATGATATTTGAAATCACACTGAATAGATAATGTGACCAACTAAGCTGACTTTTTTAAAGTTTTGGGACCAGCAGATGGCATAATGGTTACGTTGCTAGACTACCACCTGGCAGACCAGTTCGAGTCCTGGACCCATATCGGGTGTGTGTGCATGCATGCCCCAAATCCTGAGAGATGAAGGGATTGTGGCATGGCCATCCCCACTGCGGGGGGGTGGGGGTGGGGTTGATTTCTTGCTTTCTGTCTTTCTGTCTCTGGTGAGCGCATGCACTCAATAAGAAAAATCTCTCTTAAAAAAAAAAGTTTATCTTGGGTCAGCAGGTGGCGTGGTGGTTAAGGCAGCTGGATCCTACATGGCTGACTCTGTGGTTTGAAAATCACACTGGGCGCATGTGTGTGTGTATGTGTGTGTGTGTGTGTCCAAAATCCTGAGAGGAAAATGGAGTTCAAGAAGGGACTGAGGCATGGCTATTCCCCCCTGGGGGCTGATTTCTCACTCTCTCTCTCTCTCTCTCTCTCTCTCTCTCCAGTGAGTGGACACACCCTATAGCAAAACTAAAAGAACAAAAAGTTTTATCCTGATATGATGAGTTTAATTGATTTAAAAATGCTTATGAATAAAACTCCAGATGAACAAGGCAAGGAGGCTTGGCAGGTCCAGCCTCAGTGGTTGCAGGAAGTCGAGGTGTCCCTGTGCAAGGTTGGAGCCACATGCGGAGGCCCTGGGTTCATGACCCGAGGTCTCCCGGAACATGCAGGATCAGGGCTGGGGCAGGCCTGCAGGACGAGGCCCTGTTGAGGGTGCCTATTGTGCTCTCTCTCCCACCCTTTCAGAAAATAAATAAGTTAACTGAAGAGATTGTGGTATTTTAAAGAATGTTCTGGCAAATAAATGTTGTGGAAGCAGGGGACACTTCAGGGTGGATTCGCCATGGCAGAAGCTGCTGAAAGGAAGTGCAGGAATGAAGACTTGCTTTTTGGCCTTTTCCAGGTTGCACCTGCTGATAGAAACAAACTATGAAACAAAACCAAGAACAAACGTTCACTAAACTGAGCGGCATAATTTGAATAACTGCTCCCTCCTGAGGTGACCTCTCTGAATGATAACCTCACTTTGTGCATAAGTTTTTTTTTTTTAACAAAACAACCCATCGACCTCACCTAATGGAGGACGCGTTGCACCTCGTTCCTTGAGGTGTGCGGTCAAGCGGAGAAAGTGGCGCCGTGGCCAGAATAATGGATGTCAGAATCCCCAGCCCACTTGCACCCCATGTGACCCAGCCTGCCAGCCTTGTAACGGAGCCAAGACTCCTACTTAGTGGGTGCTGGTGGGGAGCTGGAGACGATATACGCAAGCAGGCCAGGTGTGGCGAAGGCCTTCAACTGCTCGTGGTGACCATTAGCTGGGGAACCGGGGACGCAGACAGGGTAGTCGAGGTGGACAATGGGAAAGGGGCCTTGTGGATTGAGCCTTGCAGGAAGGACTGTCCTGCAGGTGCTCAGTGCACAGGTAAGCAGAGAGGGCAAGGGCCCACTCCAGGCATGGGAATGGTTGGAGCAGACGCGGGAGGGGACTGAGCACCGTGCAGGGCTGGAGGATAGGCAGCCCTGGAGCAGGGAAGGAAGGGGAGGCTTGGAAGGGCCAAGGAGAAGGCTCAGAGCGGGGCAGGGCCTCTACACCTTGACCATGCATCCCTCTAGTGTTTATCAGTCTTGGTAACTTCTTTGATGACCCTGACACCTTCTAAAAAATAAGCAGTGGTGGGAGCCAGCAGGTGGCCTGGTGGTTAAGGATTCCCATGGGGTCAACTGCGGTTTGAGTCTTGGACCCAGTGACCTGAAGTTCATGCCAGGCGTGTGTGCCCAAGATCCTGAGAGGAGAACAGAGGAGAAGGGATTGTGGCACAGCTATCTCCCTGTCCCCACCCCAGAATGATTTCTCACTTTCTGTCTCTCCAGCAAACACATGTGCCCTATGGTAAAAATCTCCTCCCACAATAAAAAAATAAAAATAAAAAAATTAAGCCGTGGCGATGGCACTTCTGGAGGGAAAAAGAAGACTACAGCCAGAACCTGCCCTGGAGGAGAGGAGGGACCTGCGTGAAGTGAATCCAGATGGCGACTCAGCACTGTGGGCTCTTTTTGGTCCTCAATACCCATAGCCACCCATAGGGCCTTTGTCCTCCTGAACAGCCTGTTCCCAGAATCTTCCTGAGGCCTGGGGCCTTGGAGTGATCCAGGGTTCTCAGAGGAGAAGGACCTGGCCTCAGACCCTGCCTCCACTCTTGCCTTGGACAGGAGGAGAGAGGGGAGTCTGAGCCCGAGAGGGCAGAGGTTGGCTCTTCAACATGGGCTGGGGTCTTCTCAGGGCAGGGTGGAGTCTTCCGCCTTAGAATCTCACAGGAAGATCTGCCTTGGTACTGTGGGGAAGTGAGGGCAAAAGCTCTTGCTTCCATAAAATAAGTGTCGGTGGCATGGAGGTTGGCGTGGCTGGATTTCACATGGTTGACTACACGGTTCGAGTCCCTGACCCAGCAGCTTGAAAACACGCCGGACACGTGTGCATGTGTGTGCAATCTTGAGAGAATGGAGGAGAAGGGATTACGGCATGGCCATCCCCCCAGGAGGTGATTTCTCACCTTCTCTCTCTCTCTCTCTCTCCGGTGAGTGCATGTACACTAAAGCAAACCAAACACATAAAGGGGCCTCCACACACTGTGTTTAGAACAAGGGCCAAAATGAAACGATGGGGCGGGAGTTAGCTGTCTACTTACCATCATTTCAAAACCCATTCTTCCACCCTGCAGGCGAAGATGCATCCCCTGTGTCAACGTTGAGCCCTTGGGTTGGGTGGCAACAGGAAGGTGCCAAGGATCTGGCTTCTGCCAAAATAAATCCGTCTCTTAAGGCTTGTGGCCAGCAGCGTCGAGGCGGGCCCACCTACCCCACATGGCAGGGTCTTCCTGGGGCTGGCGGGCCGTGGCTGTCGTAAATACTTTAACTGTGTTTATGCAGCAGTAACTCGCGTGTTACCTTTCACAGCGACCGCATTCCAGAGGGCAATCTCGGGTGATTTACCTCGTCCTGCGCGGTTGCCAGTCCCTGCAGTGGGTGGGTGGCCTCCAGGGTCCAGCCACACTGTCCCAGGAGGCCTGTTTTTAAAGAGCTGCCTGGCACTAGAGACTCCATGCCTCTACCTTGCTATGCCAGCCGCATGTGTGCTCCAAACCTGGAGTTTCTCCAGCAGGCTGCCCGGGGCCCTCTGAGGAGCCTGGGGGGTTGCTGCTGGGCCAGACCCCTGCAGCCTCCAGCCTCGGGGCCCCACCCTCACCCTCTTTGCCTCTTTGGCCGGGCCGCAGTGTTTGGAAGCTGCCCATCATGTTTATGGTGATGGATGGATGCAGGCTCCAGCTCTGTCCCTGTGCAAGTCCCCAGGGCAGCAGCTCCCCCTCCTAGGTACCAGGCTCCGTTTCTGCGCCCTCTGAAAGAAGTGCTCTCGTGAATCTCCTTCACAGAGGACAAAACTGAGGCACAGAGAGTTCACACAAGTGGCCCAAGGGCACACAGCGAGCGCAGGGCAGAGGCCAGGTTGACCAGGCAGCCGGTGCCCCCCGCCACCACCCCTTCCTTCTACGAGCACTGCCTGCGTAGGCCTGGCTCCCGGATCGGGCACACTCCCACAGGCGTGTGCCTCAGATCAGGCAGGCACGGAGCGTGCACGGAGGCGGCACGAGCCCTCCTGTGCATGCATCACACGTGTGTGCCCCCTCCACACGAGAGCACATCCTGTCTATGCAAGTGTCACGCACGGGCATAGGTATGCACACCCCCCCCCACACACACATTCCCCTGGACACACACGCTTGCAGTATGCACACCAAAACTCATGTGTGGGTGGAGTTCCTGGTCACCAAGCTGGGAGTCAGCCCTAGAACAGAGAAGGGGATGTTCTCTCAGCCTCACCTTTTCATTCCTGAGCACCTGCGTGTGCAGGTCCTTATGTTGGTGCTGTGGTGGAAGACTCTCGAGGGGCCCCACCTGGTCCTTGGGGCTAGGAGCCAGTGGACAGCCATCGCGGTTGCCAAGGGCTGGGGCTGCAGGGCAGAGCAGGCCCCGAGCTCCTCTCTGGTGAGGGCATGCCTGCTCTGGAGGGCACGCTGTGCCCTAGCCCCAACCCCCAGGCCTAGGCACCTGCCTGAACCTGGGCTGTCCTGCAAGTTGGAGGTCTGGTGGTGGGCCCAACCAGGGGCTCCAGAGGCCTTGGGTAGGCCGCAAGCCCTTTCCCCAACACAATCACAGGGGAAGCAGCAGCAGGGCTCCCCAAGCAGCCTGGAACATGCTGGCAGGCCCAGCCCAACAAAGCCTGCCTGCCTGCCATCACAGCGGAGTTCCGGCCTGGCTCTTCCTCACAGCTTCCGGAAGGTCCGCAGCACGAGTCTCCCTGATGCCCAGTCCTCTGTAGCTCTGCCAGGCCCCACGCTGTGGGGTACACAGCCCCGCCCAGGTAATGAGGGGCCAGCATTGTGCATGGCAGGGCAAGCGGCTTGTGGGCCAGGTCTGGTTTCATGGATGCAACCCTTAAGGGCCCGTATTCAATCTCTGCTGTTGCCGTCTTCAAATTCTTAATAATTTTAAATAAGGGCCCTGTAAGTTCCGTAGCCCGTCTGCCTTCTGCTCCCACTTCCTGCATGTCCGTCTGCCGCCCTGCCCCTGCCAGCTCGGCCTCTTGCTCTGGCTGGCCCAGACCAGGGAGATGTGGGCGGCTGTGGTTTCCCGGCGGCCACAGCGCGGCCGCAGTGTTTGAAGATGCACTTCAGTGGTGTCCTCAGACTGTGTTCTTTCTGTCACCCAGCCTGCGGTCGCCCTTGCCGGCTCCCACCCAACAGTGGCCCGCCTGCTGCCGCCAGGGCATGCGCAGCCTGGGGGGTCGGGATGGTGTTAGCCTGACTCAGCTTCAGGCTGGGAACCCACACATAGACTGCCCAGCCCCGCTCCAGCACACATCAGCTCCAAGCTCCCTGAACCTCAGTTGCCTGTAAAATAGGGATTAAGAAGTCTTCTCGGGACCAGCAGTTGGTGTCATGGCTGTGTCGCTGGACTCCCATGTAGTCGACCACAGGTCGAGTCCAGAACCCGGTGGCTTTAACTCACGCTGGGCATGTGTGTGCGTGCCCAAGATCCTGAGGGGAGAATGGAGAAGGGATTGCGGCGTGGCCATCCCCCCTGGGGGGTGATTTCTCGCTCTCTGTCTCTCTTTCCGAGTGCACATGCCCTATGGCAAAAACCTCTCAACAAAACAAAACAAAAAACCAAACCAAGTCCTCCCAGCAGCGCTGCTGACAGGAGTCCTGGTACCGTAGGGAAGTACCTGGCACAGTGGGAGTCGAGCGCATCTCACGTTGGCAGCTCATTACTTTCAGCGTTAAGGGCGCCTGCTAGAAGCCAGCCGCACACGAAGCTCCCACCGCAGGCGCTGCCGATCTCAGTGGGGTAGGATGACCGTAGGCAGACACGTACGATTTCCTCACTAGAATGCGACACAGTATTGAAGGGAAACTGTGGGACCAGCAGATGGCGTAATGGTTACGTTGCTGGACTCCCACGCAGTCAACTGCTGTTCAAGTCCCAGACCTGGTGGCTTAAAACTCACACCAGGAGTGCGTGCGTGTGTGCCCAAGATCCCGAGAGGAGAATGGATTACAGCGTGGCCACCCTCCTAGGGGGTGATTCCTCATTTTCTGTCTCTCTGGTAAGTGCATGCACCTAAAGTACAAAAAAAAAAAAAAAAAAAAAAAAAGTCTCTTAAAAAAAAATGAAAGGGGGGACCGGCAGGTGGTATGGTGGCTAAGGGCACTGGACTCCCACATGGCTGACTGTGGTCGTAGTCCCTGACCTGTTGGCTTGCTTCCTCACTTTCTCTCTCTCTCTCTCTCCTTCCCTCTCTGGTCAAATTAAATATATATATATATGTATATATATATATTTAATGAAGGGAAAATGAGGTCCAGGGAGGGAATGGGACGTACCTACATATGGACCCAGGAAGAGTCTTGTTTTCTGCCACCAGCTCCCCCACATATGCGCTCTGCTCCGGCCCCAGCTATGCAAATGGTAGCCCTGCTACTCAGAAGCCATGCACTGTGTTAACAGGTCCAGGCGTGGTCTTCAAAGCGAGTTGGGGTCTTCATGGTGAGTGTGGACATCATCCCTGCCTCTTCCCAGCCTTTTGGATCACTGTGTATTTATTAACAACCCTTCTCGTATAACCCAGCACCTGCAAAGGCTGAGTGGCCACCCTCGGGACGCACCACAGCAGCCCCCAGGGGATGATCCCAGGCCAACAACCTGTCCTTTGCCTCCTCCGATCAATGACAAAGAGGCCAGTGTCACTCTGTTTTCATGCCCCGTGGTCCTGGCACTGCTGGGTAAGTCTGAGGAAAGAGAGCTCGCGACAGGCCCTCCGTCCTGGGCCCTGCCTGCCCAGCTCAGACTCTCCTGCCTGACTCGCACACACCCAGCCCACCCCACGTAAGGTCTGGTGAGGACAGATTGGTGTGGGAATGGGCTAGTTGAAAGCAAAAAGTGGAACCGAGGGCCCAGTGTCAACCGAAGTCTTGGGTGGCCACCACAGGGAGTTTGAACAGGGCGCTGGCACGGCCTGTCCTATCTCTTTTTTTCTTCCTTGCTTTGATTTTGTCAGAGGGCTCATTTGCTTGCCAGAGAGACAGAAGGTGGGGAGGAGGGAGGTGGCAAGAAAACATCTCCCAATGGGGTGTGGCTACACCGTAATCTCTTCTCCCCCATTTTTTCTATCCTAGCGAGATTTTTTTTTTTTTTTTGGCCACATGCACTTTGTGTGTTTTTCAAGCTGCTGGAGCCAGGAGTGGAACAGTGAGGTCCGCCATATGGGATCTGGCTGCCTTAGCCATCAGGCCATAGGCTGGCCTCACCAGCTCTACCTTAAAAACTCGCTCTGCTATAATGCGAGAAGAAGCTGTGGGGGCAATGGTGGCCATAGGAGGGCTTAGAAGAAGCAACCTCAGTAGCCCAGACACCTGTCTGGTGTCCTGGTGTGTGTGTGTGTGTGTGTGTGTGTGTGTGTGTGTGTGTAACACTCTGGATAGGTGGGGAGTCTTCACAAAGAGGTTTGGAGAGAAAGCTGTGGCCCTGTAGCCCTCCTGCCTGCTGCACCCCCACAGGCCTGGGAGTATCCAGGCCCTTCTTGGCAGGGCTGACACTCCCTCCTCCCCCCTCCTCCCCCTCTTTCCCAGGATGCTCATGCCCTGGCAACAGCAGGTGGGAGCCCGCAAGGATGACTGCAGGCCGGGGACAGAAACGCAGTGTGAGGACTCCACTGAAGTGCACCTTCTAACCTTCCCTCAGTCGGCTCCTTGTCCAGCCTGTGGTCCCCAGGGCTCTGAATTATTCAGCCTGGGAACCAGGCAGTGAGTCTCAAGTCTGCCCCAGGCCGCAAAATTGATGATTTTTTTTATTAGCTGTCCCTTGTTAACTCATAATTGCAATCATGTAACATTTAATAGAAGCACAAAGCGATCCCCATCACCGCCCCACAATCATTCATTATTAACTAACGAGATGGAGCAGCTCATAAAAAAGGGCCGTTAAAAAAATCCTGGAGAAATGGCGAGCAGGAGGTGATGCAAGCCCTGGCTAACAAAGGCCGGGGGCTGGGGGAGGCGTGAGCGGGTGTGAGCGGAATAACCCGGCCCTGATAAGCCACAAAGCAGCGCCTGCTGCGCCGCCTCCCTCTGCCGCCTGAGTCACAGACGCAGGGATGTGTTCAAAATCGAGCAATGTAATTAGCGGGTTGCATCATGCCTCTCGATTAGAAATTACAATGGGCACAAAGAGTGTGGATAGAGGAGCCGGGATTAGATGGGGTAACCCAATCCCAATGCCCCAATGCGGGGAGGGGGCAGAGGGCCCGGAGCTGCCACCCAGGCCTCGCGGGGACCCCCCTAGTCCCTGCCTGCCCTGCTCCCTCACGCGGCAGCAGCAGCCCTGCTCAATGCCTGCTTTGTGGGCCTGAGATAATGATTTACAAACTCGAGGAACAGGGAGGTGTGAAAAGAAGATGGCCCTCTTAACCCAGCCATTGTCTGCCGGCTGCTGGAATGTCCCTGCGCCCCACCCGCCCTGCACCTGTGCACACGGATGCCGTCTGAGGATGGCCCAGGTGAGGAAGCCCTCATGGGGTTGGACGATAAGATGTAAAGGGGCTGAGCTGGGGGTGGGGCCCCCCGTCAGGGATGACTGAGGCTCGGCAAACAGGGATGGAACTGAGTGATCCGTTGCGGTTTGGACGGGGTAGGGGGCACAGGGGTGGGTGAGCTCGTCAGTCCTGAGGCCTGAGGACCTGGATCTATCCCAGCTTTGCCACCAGCAGGTCATGGGAACCTAGCCAAGCCATTTCTCCTCTCCGGGTCCCAGTGCCCCCCACCCCACCCCACCAGCTGGCTTGCATTTCCTTTTTGTAACCAGGGAACGTGATTTCCCATCATTGTGACTCCGTTTCCTCCCCACGCCTCGCCACGCTGGCTGTGTGACCTGAGAAGGGCTGCTCTCCACTCTCTGGACCTCAGTTTCCCCGTTGGCAAGGCGAGACATGACCCAGCGTGGACTATCCAGGTCTAGAGTCTAGTTCTGCTCCGCAAACTAACCAGGAGCCGGTAACGCGGGACCTGAGAGACTCCGCCCTGCAGTCTGCGTGTGCACATCGGATCAGAGGCGCAGGGGTCGGAGCACAGGCACGGAGCAGGCCCTGGCAAATCAGGGCACTGGTGGCACCACTCCCCCCCAGCGGTGTAGACACACCCTTTACTTCCTCCTGTGGGAAGATCTGGCCTTTCAGTCTGGCCTTTGCAAACAGCCTTTACTCCACAGTGTTTTCTTAGCAGCCCTATTCTTGTGCACAGGAAATAATCCCATTAACTTTATTATCTCTGCAGAGGAAGGACAAGGGTACAGATTTGCCCTTAAGTTCAATGAACTCAGCTCTCTCGAAAGAAAAACTTGAGAGGCAACTGCCCTGTAGGAAACTTTCTCTAAACAAGGCCTGGCCCTGGGCAGAGTTGAGAGGGACTCGCAACTGGCCCCTGCTCGGTGGCCCTCAGTCATGCTGGGGCCTCCACGTCTTCTCTCTGGGCCACGATTTCCTAGAACTAAGGAAACAGAACTGTCGGGGAGGTCTAGGCCTTCTCCACCAGCAAGCCTGCCTTCGCTCAGACCCCGGCCTCGCTCCCCTGGACTGCGGCGGCTGTCTCCAGTCTCGATCCCTCAGGTCCCTTTGCTACTCTGCAGCTACAGGACCTGGCTAAAGGATGACTGATCAGGCTCTGCGCCTGCTCAGAACCCATCGGAGGCATCTCCGCCCCCAGCTCCAGGGTCTAGCGGGTTTCACAGGGTGCCCCAGCCCGTGCCCACCACCCTCTCTCCGTAGCTCAGTGACTCGGAATCGCTGGTCCATTCCCAGCACACCCCAGGCTATGTCACACCTCCACGTCTTTGTGCCAGCTGTTCCTTTTACTGAATTGCCTTTCCCCTTGTTCAACTGGTCGATTTAGATTCAGCCTTTAGGACCTCACCTCCTCCCGGAAGCCCTCCTCTAATTGCCCCTTCTATACTCTTCCACTGAGCAAGCTCTGTCCTAGCAAGTCTTGATGTGCGGTGTCTCCATGAGCCCAAGAGCTCCCTGGGGGCAGAACGGGGTGCTGGAATGGGGTGCCCCACATCCAGGGCTGCACCTGCATGCACACAGTCAGCACTCCCAAGTGTCTTCCTCCTTGATCTTCCCACAATGGGGAAGAGGCAGACCTTGCCTGAGGCCCAGGCCGGGGGTGAAGGGGGGTGAAGGCGGGGAAAGCCCCGGCTCTCACTGCTTCTTCACTTGTGCAATCCGCATGCGTGCAGGAAGCAGGGGCAGGAGGGGTGCCCGGAGAGCCATGCCACACCTGTCAGCTTTGGACACTTCCTCGAAGGCCCTTGCAGGCTCCCATAGGCCCCTGGCCCTGGGACGTAGGGAGAACGTCCCAGAAGCCATCCCCGGCATGGGCTGGCCTCCAGAGGGGGCTGTCCTGGCTGCTCAGCCCGGCAGCCTGCCCCTGATCACAGCCTCTCCTGGTCCCCTTGGCCAGCACGAGCTAAGTGTGAGGAGGTGTCAACCCGGAGGGAGGCAATCGGGGGCATCTCACTGTCAGGAGCTCGGAGCATGTCCCCCTATGAGCAAGGCATCTGTCCTTGTGTCCACATCACAGAGGCAGGTGACCACTCCGCTCCCATGTCAGGATGACATTAGATCCCTAAGTCGTGACCTCACTCGGGCTTCTGTCCTTGGGTCCCGTCTGCTTCTGAGCTGAGAGCCAAAATAAGAGCCAGGCATGGCTGCCTGGATACCCTCCTGGCAACAGCAAAACACAGAGCAGATTTGGGTATTCGCATTTGATGGGACAGAAAACCTGCACTCAGAGATATGGACACACCTACCCGAGATGACAGCTTACGGAAGCCTCCTTCAGCCAGGAATGCGCGCCTTGCCTTCCCCCCCCCGGGGCCCAGCCATGCCCCACATGTGGTCGTGACGTCCCGTGTCGGTGAGATGGGAATGAAAACCGACTGCGTACATTGGAGGCCTGTTGTGTCCCCGGCACAGTTTTAACACGCCATTTTAACTCGTTTCACCAACAGCACTTACGGAGCACTGGCCGTGTTTCAGGTGCTGGGGACACAGCGGACAGCAAGGCAAAGCCGCTCCCCCAGGGAGCCCCCATTCTAGTGGGACAGACAGACAGACAACGAGCTCCAAAGTAATAGAAAACAGGCTGGGGCAAATGATATATAATGACTGAATGCTTAAAAATATAATAATGAGAATAAGTAACAATAATAACAACAATAACAACAATCTGGGGGAAAAAAGAAAGAAAATGGGCCGGGAGGAGGGGTGGTCGGCGAAGGTCTTTGATTCAGCGGTGTTCGAACAGACCTCTGAGCATGGGGCCACCTGGGGGACAAAGTGCCAGGCAGAAGGCACAGCTCGTGCCAAGGCCCTGGGGCAGGAATGTGCTTGGTGTGTTCCAGGAGCAGCCGGGAGGCCGCCGTGGCTCGAGCAGTTAGGCAAGAGCAGAGTGGCAGTATGGCACTGAGCACCGTGTCCGTCAGGGGCTCGCTCGTTTGGCACCCCGGCCACGCCCAGCACAGCACCACTGCCTTCTTCGCCGACGAGGAAGCCGGGGTTCAGAGAAGGGCCCACTGGGGGATGGCTGTGGGCAGGCGGGGTTAGAGCCTGGCTCCGGCCCCTCTCTGATCTCTGAGCGGTGGCAGTCACAATTCTCTCTGAACCTCGGTCTCTTCTCCTGTGAGTGCGAGGGCGGCACTCTTGCTCTTTAGCGATGGAGTTCTCCATTCAGTGAAGTCTTCAGTAGATCCCACCATGTAGGTCAGAGGAGCCTTATTTTAGGGGTAGGGTGGGACTGAGGCATTAGCCCCTTGACAGCCTCTGAAGCATAACTTACCAGTGCCCTAGAACTTCAGCCCCTAGAGAGTGTAGACGCTCAGTCAGAAGCTTCGAGTGCTGGGTATCCATACTGGGTCCTTTCTTTTAAAGCAACGTCTGCTGGAGGGCCCAGAGTCCCTGGCTTGGGTCCTATAAAGCCTATGTAGGGAGCACTCCAAGGAGCCTGCCCCAAATCCCAGCTCTGGGTCCTGGGAAGGCTTGGCTCCCAGGGACAGGCAGGGGCTGGGGTGAGCACACAGTAGGGCTGCATTCAGCTTGCCGGTTTTCTCCATCTGCTTCCTGTCCTGGCTGGGGAGGAGGAGGTGGCATTTCCAGAATACTTGAGACTTGGTCCCGAAGACCTTCGCCGACCACCCCTCCTCCCGGCCCATTTTCTTTCTTTTTTCCCCCAGATTGTTGTTATTATTGTTACTTATTCTCATTAGTATATTTTTAAGCATTCAGTCATTATATATCATTTGCCCCAGCCTGTTTTCTATTACTTTGGAGCTCGTTGTCTGTCTGTCTGTCCCACTAGAATGGGGGCTCCCTGGGGGAGCGGCTTTGCCTTGCTGTCCGCTGTGTCCCCAGCACCTGAAACACGGCCAGCGCTCCGTAAGTGCTGTTGGTGAAACGAGTTAAAATGGCGTGTTAAAACTGTGCCGGGG
>NW_006159715.1:3892391-3902280 GCF_000334495.1 Tupaia belangeri chinensis | reverse complement strand
TTATCTCATTCTCTTTTTAAAACATTTTAAAATTAACATTTAACAATTGCACATATTTGTGGGTTTATAATATGATTTTTCAGTACAAAAATATAAGTGTAATACTTAAATCTAGATAATTAGCATTTCCATCATCTCAACCATTTGTCATTAGTCATGTTGGGAACATTTAAAAATCTTCCCTTTCAGTTATTTTGAGATACAGCAAGTTGTTGCTATCTACATCCTCCCTGCTGTATTTTCCAACACTAGAGATTGTTCTTTCTACCAATCTGCAATTTTATTTCCATTAATCAACACTTCTCTACCCCTCTACCATCCTTTTCAATTTCTAGCAGTCAGTCTTCATCTACCACTATGAAGTCAGTTTCTTACCCCTCCTCCATTTCTATATATGCAAGTGAAAATGTGATCGTTTTCTTTCTGTATCTGGCTTATTTCACTTAACATAGCATCCTCCAGGCTCACCTATTTCATGTTAAATGGCAAGAGTTCATCATTTAATGACTGAGTAGTATTCTCTTGTATATAAGTACCACAATTTCTTTATTGGTGTGTCAGTTGATGGACACAGGTTAATTCCATACTTCCCTTTTCTGTTACTCATTCTTAAAGACTCATATCTTTTAAGAGTCAGACTCAGACGACTCAGACGACTCAGGTCATCTATGATGGAAGTCCTTTCTTCATTTTCTTAGTGTGGGTTCCCCTTCAAAAAAAGGATTCTAGTGAGAGTATTTCTACTAGTACAGATTGGGGAAGTGAGACAGGGAAAAGGGAAAACAATAAGGACTGTGTTCTCAAATCAGTTCCTCTGTGGGTATGTGGAACTCACTCCTGGGGAACTCTGTGAGACTGCACAAGGCACACTCAGTCATCCCAGCCACCTCCTTGCCAATCTTGGGCTGAGGGCTGCCTCCGGGCTGTGTACACAAATGCACCTAGCACATGAATGGTGTGTGTTCTCCCACCAGAAAATGATATTTCTTGGGCAGGATCTCCCAGTAAGAAGCTTTCATCTGGCTGAGGGCACTTAAGGGGAATGAGCAGGGCTTTGACAGTATCTGCTGTGTGACCTTGAGTTTGAAATGGTCCTTCCTGCTACCCTCTCCTGTGCATTCTTCCACCACAGGCTCCTCCTGCTCCCTAGGCTGCCAGTCCTCTTGATCATTCTCAGTTTTATGATCTCAGATTTGGATTTTATCTCTAGTCTCAATCTTTACCTCTAAGCCTCATATACACTAAGATAAGTTGTTTTGAAATAAATTAATGACCATACACTTAATAATCAACAGATTTCTTTCTATTTGAGGTCCCTTAAATTTTTGCTTCTTTCTACTTTCTCTTGATTTCCTCTCTCCATTCTCCTACCCCACTGTTTCCTATATCATCATTGTTCTCCATGCCTTTATACCTTCCAACTACCCAGTTTCTGCCATAGAGTGCCAGTATTCAGTATATATTGAGTGGAGACATACAATGTTTTTCTTTGTCTTGCTTGATTCACTTAGCAGTAAATCTTTCATAGTCATCCACTTTTTATTGAATGCTAGAGTCTCCATTTTTATAACTGAGTAGTATTCTATAGTGTATATGTCTCACACTTTTTCAATTCATTCATCTTTTCATGGACATTCGGGTTGGTTCAATGTCTTAGCAGTTGTGAATAATGCTGCAATAAATATGAATGTGCAGTGTTTTTCTGATGAGCATTTTCCTATCCTTTGGGTAGATACCCAGGAGTGGAATTGCTGGTAATTCTATTTGTAGGTCTTTGAGGAACCTCCATATTGTTCTCCACAGTGGCTGTACTAATTTACATTCCCAACAACAGTGTAGGAGAGTTACCTTTTACCACAGCCTCTCTAGCACTTAACATTCTTAATTTTAAAAATCTTAACCAGTCTTTGACTGGACTGATATGTAGTGTATTTATGATGAGAAAATTCATTTTGTATACTATAATGATACACCGTGATTAAATGTATAAAAAATAAAAATAAATTATGACAATCCATCCTTTTGAGGCAAAATATTTGGAGTAATTAGAATCTGGCTAAGTGTTCCACAGTCATGGACACTGACCCTCAGAATCTTTTCCTTTGGATATTTGAAAGCAGATTAGATTTGGGTTAGTGACTGCTTTTCCAACTTCGGTATCTTGTACATCTGCTTAAAAAAATTCTTTTGACAGTTTACAGATAATTTTGTTCTTATGGTCTCTACTGTGACATGGTCAGTGATATTGTCACCAAGGTAAGTGCTTCTAGAGCTCTACTTCAAAGAGGTTGGACCAACCTCCTAGGCAGCATTTTAATTAAAGCTCTTCAGCCTTGAGGCAAGCAGGAGCTCAGATTTGAAGCCAGAGAGTGACTGGTATTCTTCTCTATTAGGGATTGTTGACTACAGCCCAGACCAGTCAGAACCTGGGGGACAGACCTGCCTCACTTTGTTCATGTCTAACTGCTACCTAACACAGCATCCCAAAGTACCCTACAACCAGATCACCCCAGAGGACTGACAGATACAACAGATGCAAATGTATACTGGGTGCACTTACCTCCTTATTCCAAGACTCTGTCTCAATCTGTGTTTGAATTAGCTAAAGGGCAAAAGCTACAAATACAAAAGTGAAATCTTTGTCTTCCTTGGGAGAAAACAAACAAAACACCACCACTACAACAACAAAAGTGAGATCTGGCATCTGAGAAGCCTGGGCTTACCTTCGGGCTCTAAGGGACACAGAGATTAGATTGGACATCAGGAGAAGATGGTTAGGGCCTCTGGCAGAGAGTCCAGGAGGATGGTGCCTTCAGTCAGTCAGTGTTCTCAAGTCAGGTGCCCTGAGGACACCTCACCCTTAGAGTGGATTTTAAGGTCTGATGTAAATTAACTAGAAGAAAGTGAATTGCTCTTCACTTAAAGGAATCCATTGTCAGAGAAAACACAGAGTGCCTGGGGAAACAGAGATGGATGTGTTAGGAATGTCATACTAATGAGGTTTGGGCAATGGAGCGCCATCCCATCAGAGTTAAGCAGAGAGCCAACTTGCAGGCACAGTAGTAAGGTACTGCGCAGGGCAAGATGGATCTATGTGAAAGGTGATGGTTCCTGTCCCAGGGTCTACCTGAATATGCTGAGCACACCCTCTTGTGATCCTGGCTGGCTAGGAAGGCAGAGGTGATTGCAATGGGAGATTCTATTAAGGTGCTTATCTCTTCTCTCTATCTTACTCTCATTAAAAAAAGAAAAAGAAAAAGAAACTTAAAAAAGAAAGTAAAAGCCCTAAGTAGAAAAATGACCTCAAATTTCTGAGAAAACCACCTAGCTTCTATGAACTAATTTCCCTATCTTAAGCAGATAAAATAATACTGTATTTGTTCCCTAGGGCCACAAATAGGGTGACTTAAAAGAAGAGTGTTATCTCACAGTTCTGAAAGCTGGAAGTCTGAAACTGAGGCTTTAAGGAAAAATCCTTCTTTGGTTCCTTGCAGCTCCTAGTGGCTGTGGAAAATCACTGGAATTCCTGGCCTGTAGATAAATTGATCTGATTTCTGCCTTCAATTTTGCATAGGTACCTTTCTTCTGCAGGTCTCAGTCTCCAAATTTCTCTATTTTTTAATCAAGACAACAAGTTAGTAGATTTAGGGCCACTCTAATCCAGTATGACTTCATCTTCATTTGATTATATCTGCAAAGACCCTGTCACCAGACCCTGCCTCCAAATAAGATCACCCTGTCTCCAAATATCCTCAACAAATCTTTCTCGGAGATGGAATTCACTCGATAAGTTTCTACCTTGAAAAGTGATAGTGAGGAAACATTTTGCTGCTGTTGCATTTGTTTAATGCTAATATCATTTACTTATTCTTTTTGGCTAAGCATAGCTGTGCCTTAATTATCTTGACACTTAAAGTTTCATTGACTAGGAATGAACTTCATCTTAGAACCAGGTGTACCTCTAGTTTCTACCTTTGCCAAAGACTTTAAAAAGAAATGACGACATTCCAGGTGGATTAGGTTATAGTACCAGATGATATTTCAGTTTTCAGTCACTTGAGAATTTGCAAAGTAAAACAGTGTTAACTCCTAGGTAAAATGAGAGAGATGGGACCAGCAGATGGCATAATGACTGCGTTACTGGACTCCCATGTAATTGACTGCAGTTTGAGTCCCGGACAAGGTGGCTTAAACTCACACTGGGAGCATGTACATGCATGCTCAAGATCCCAAGAGGAGAATGGAGAAGGGATTGCGGTGTGGCCATCCCTCCTGAGGGGTGATTTCTCGCTTTCTGTCTCTGTCTCTCTCTGTCTCTCTCTGTCTCTCTGGTGAGCACATGTGCCCTATAGCAAAAACCTCTCAAAAAGAGAGAGAGAGAGAGAGAGAGAGAAAATTGGTAAGAATACATATTACGTATTCATTCACAGAGGGTTACATGCCTGGTGAAAGACTGGGACCTGACTTTCCGAAGGAATACTCCAGAGAGTATGTTCTTCAGCCCAAAGTGTAGATAATACAATAAGAAATAAAAATGATTTTCCAGCATTTTCCAAAAATATTGTCCATTTTGATAGCTATCTGGCATCCCAGAGACATGTGAGTGGAGAACCATGCTGATGTCATCGTGCACATTTGGTTGCAATAGCAGAGCTGCCTCTGACTCTGTTGAAGGCAGAAAGACCTTACTGTTGGCGGCCCTATTGCCAGAGCCTGTGGTGTGAGAGAAGAGAGTGAAGTCAGTTTCTGTTCCCAAAAGCCCGGTAGGTTATATGCAATAGTAAGATCTGCTTTATGTCTTCGTAGACCTTCTGTTATGTCCTTAATTTAGTGTTGATTGTACTATGCACAGCTGGCAAGAAAAGCGAATAGGTCTCTGCAAGAACCTATTTAATATGCTATGGGACAACATATTGAGGGCATGCAGGTGTCTTCTTCTCAACCCTTGACCCCAATTATGCAAGCAAATATTGCTGGAAAAATATGACCACATACTCAGGAAGAAAGACCTGGGCTCAATGTGTTTTTTATTTCTGGCTTTCTTTGTTCTACATATTTATATCAATTTCCCTCTTAGTAAAAATGAAAGAAAACCCTTCAGTGTGTCTCAGAGTAAGTTTCTCTGGATCATTCCAAATCAGTGAAAGAATAAAGATCAATGAGAATATGACTTGTAAAGGTCAACTTATTAGAGGATGTTCAAACTTGATGTCAGCACATCACCTGTGAAGGCTTGGCATTTCACTCATAACCACTGAAGGCACACGTTCACAGCATTGCTTTTCTTTCCACTATGATTAACACAATTAAGTAATTAATTTTTTCTTTTCTTTATTACACAAGGTCTTGCCATGTTTGTCAGACTCCTGCCTCAGCCACACAGCTGGGGCTATAGGTGTGTGTCACCATTCCCAGCTCTTTTTCATAGTGTCTCCCTATATTGCCTAGGCCAGCCTCAAGCTCACACCCCCATTCCCCTCGCTTAAGGAGCCAGTAGGATTACAGACACACACCTATGTGCCTGGCCTTTAGGTTGGATCAGGAAATGAACCCAACCTCCCCAATGGTCCCAGCCTGCAGAGCATGACATCTTAGCAGCATGCACCACAATGGCCAGACCTAAATTCTGTTTTTATAAAACTCTTTTAACACTTTATTGTTTTCCCCAACTGTAACAAGTCTTTAAACCTAAGAGAAATGAAAGACAGGGAATCTAAGGAATAGAACTATTTTCTGTCGAGGAACATCAATTCTCTGTATAGATGATAGAAAGTATAGTTAAAGACTCAACTCATTCTTCCTTTCAGTAGCTTTGGGATGGCTTTAAAATTAGATAGAAAGGAATTTTTGAAAAGAAAACAAAAATCCACTTGAGCACAATTTTCTTGCTAAATAGGAAAGAAAATTATGACTAAAAGAACATAGGATTGTTTTCCCTTGTAGCCATCTAAGAAAGTAATAGGGAAGTTCAATTGTGGATGAGATGTGTTTTATGACTTCCAGCCTAGGTATGATGATTCTTTGGCACCTGCACTACAGAACACTCCAAGTTTTACCATACCCTTTTCTGGGCTGGGAGCACATCTGAAGGAAAATTTCTCCTCCTCTAACACAGATTCCAAGATGTTTTAGTTGTAGATTTGTGGAACTAAACAGCTCAATTCTGCCTTTGACTCAGGAAAATCGGAGGGCCCGCTCCACGTGCGCCTCTCTCTTCTCTAAGCAAGTATCCCTGGTTCTTCCTCTAGCTGCCACTGGGAAGAGGAAACAAACATGCATCACCCTCATACTCTAGTCCCCTCACTCAGTATTGTGAAGAACAAAAGGGAGGGGCCAGCAGATGACCTCATGGTTACTTCGCTGGACTCCCTGTACCACTGACCACGGTTAAAGTCCCGGATCCGCAGGCTTGAAATTCACGTCCCGGCATATGTGCATGCATGCCCAAGATCCCAGTAGGAGAATGGAGACAGGATTGTGGCGTGGCCATTCCCCCTGGGGGGTGATTCCTCACTTTCCCTTTCATTGTCTCTGTTGGTCTCTCTCTCCAGGGAGCGCACATGCCCTAAGGCAAAAACCACGAAAAACAGACAGACAAATGGAACAGAAGAAGTGACAGGTCAAAGCAAGTGTGGGTCTGCTACCCGTGTCATTCATCCTCAAAGCAGACATGGGTCTCTTACTCGTGTCATTCATCCTCAACTTCTCTTTCCACAGATGGTCGGCTGTGACTATGAGCTGGATTCCAATGCCACAGAGGATCGTTGTGGCGTGTGCCTGGGAGATGGCTCTGCTTGCCAGACTGTGAGGAAGATGTTTAAACAGAAAGAAGGATCTGGTAATAAACAACAAATAAATAAAGTGGCAGGAGACTGAGAATAGGGGGTGAGATAATGGGTGATTAATTCCTAGATTTTTTTTAAGCAGTTTGTGACATTCAAATAATTCAAAATGAAATATAGCCATCCTTACAAAGGGGTAAGGGCTCTTGGCAGTTTTAGGAAAGGGGTTGATTGTGAATACAGGAGGCACCATGCAGACAGAGAGTTCTGAAATGGCTTGGTAGCTGCTCAGGGGAGCAAGTATAAGAATATAGTCCCTGAGAGAGGATCCCTCTTAGGAACAGGATTCACAAGAGGATCTAGGGCTAAATGCTGATGGTGTTGGAACAGACCAAGAATAAAGGGGATCAAAAGATGTTTGAGGGGACCAGCAGTTAGCGTAATGGCTATGTCACTGGACTCCCACGTAGTCGACCGCGGTTTGCATCCTGGACCCGGTGGCTTAAAACTCACACCGGGCACGTGTGTGTGCGTGCCCAAGATCCCGAGAGGAGAACGGAGGAGAAGGGATGGTGGTGTGGCCATCCCCCCTGGGGGGTGATTTCTCACTTTCTGACTCTCTGTCTCTCTCCGTCTGTCTGGTGAGTGCACGTGCCCTGTAGCAAAACCCTCTCCAAAAAAAAAAGATGGTTGAGAAAGATGCAGATCCATGGGCAGGCTCTGCAAACGAGGGCAGAGAAGCCAGCAATAGGTTTCAAGGCTGAGATACAGATTTGTTTACTTGAATTATAAAGTCACACTTAAAATGTTATTTATGCATATAACTTGTTTTATTTCTTTAACTGAGATTCCCTGTTTTTGGTTTCTGATATGTTGTGCTCCTTACACTGTGATAACTCCTTTGAGAACCAGAGTCATCTCCACACCTCTTCCATGTAATCTTTTAATTGCTTAGCAAATTGGACTTCAGTTCTGGGTTTTCATCTCTACTCTGGTCTGTTGGGGTTGAGAAAAAGAGACCAGAAGTGCCTTCAGCCCCCTGACCACTCCCACATGTACCTTCAAAATCTCAGTATCTATGGCCATGTGCCCACCAGTGGCCATTTGACACCTCCCTTCCCTTTGTGATTTCAGTTCTCCTTCTCCCACTTGCTATGTAGAAGACTTCAGATGGCTCTTGGCACCCAGGGGATGGTATTAGCTGTAACTTGTCATGTTCTGACAAGTTCTGCAAAGCTCTCTGACATGGCCACCCCTCTGTTCTCTCTGCTCAACAGCTCCCAGTAAAGTGGTCTGTGTTCGTCATACCCACCAGACACTGTCCACATCCCATGTTGCTTTGTGCTTATTAATAAAACTAGGAGCGCCAGAAAGACCCTGACTACCATCACCTCACCATGCAAATGAGGCCAAGAAGTCATGTAAAAAATTAATTAAATGAAGCCAGATTACACTAGGCTAGTTGATTAACGTAAAGACCAAAGTCAAAGGGGAATTTAACTTCCTTCTTGAAGACACCCAATATATATTCACTATACTTAATTTACATACTAACTTCTATTGCTGCCTTATTTCATCTTATTTTATTCTTTGTTCTCTAATGCAATTATAAAACAAGGACAAAATTATTTTCTAGGTTTTGTCTCCTCCTTCCCCAACTCCAAACATATTCTATATATATAGCGAGTAGTCAATAAGCGGTCATAAATTTAGTGAAAAAAGTTTTTCCTAAGATTGACTTCCTCTTACTTTGATAATAAAAGAGACCAAATCATTAACTGTTCTACAGTTATATTGAGGAGATACTTTTCTCCTTGATGTTCTGCCTATGGTTTAGTTACTGTATCATGACTCTTTTGTAACATGAATTACCCTTTTGGGTTTTGGTCATTTCCTGATTCTGGCCCAAAGTCATAAATTGTTATCCTTCTCGTTGTAATGCATGTCCTAAAATATTCTTTTATTCTCATCCCTCCACCCAGAACTGGTTTCTGTAGTAGGTAGCATGAATTGACTCAGAAAATTCATGTTGTAACTTTATCTCCTTGGTCAAGAGCATACAGTTTCCCTCAGGGGTCCATGGTGGGTCCTTATGAAGGATTCCTCAAACAAATGCTTTTTAGCCACGTGGGCTATGTGATTGCTTGGAGAGGGCTTCGTTATACCAGTGCTTATGCTTCAAATTCCAGAGCTTTATTGTCTCTGTTTTTAACTACGACCATGAAAGAACTCAGTCTCTTTTCTGAGAAAAGTGAGCAACTATCAAGTAGTGCCAAAAACTATGAGTGTGGGGAACAGGTGCAGACTAACACATCAGACAAAATGATCTCCATGACTAGGAAACAATGGGAATGTGTAGTCAGCCATCAAGAAGAATTCAGAAATCCTTCCAGCCTTCCATGGAGGGATGGATCCATGGCTTTTTTGTGTGTTGTTCTTTTCTCGTCATGCCTTACTTTGGTGTGTGGATCTTTATAAGAAGCATAAGTGAAAACATCTTTACTAGAGATGTCCACAGTAGTCAAACCAACTCCTCTTCCTCTTCTTATACAGAAGACTTGCTGTTGCTGCCTTTGGCAATGCAGGCATGAAATATTAGCGAAATATTAGCCAAATATATATATTTTTTATTTTTGGGGAGAGCTCCTAAAAAAAAGGCAAAATGACACAGAATTAAAATAGGCTAGAAGGCAAGAGACCAGGTCCTGGTTCTAATTAACCATTGACTTTGGGTAAATGATCCCTCTAGATCTGAATTTCTAGTGTAAAATATACATTGAATGAACCACAAAAGCTTCAGAATCCAATACATATTTATTTTCCCTCTCCTCACAAAACTGTTTACTCAACTGTTTGAGTAATGAAGATGCTGAGAACTCTGCTCCTGAATAGCTCTTTAAAAGTCCTCATAATTAGGGTCTGGGAAGTTTTTCAGTGATAAAATATTAAACTCTCCAAGGTTGACCCACATGGAAAGGTTCTGGGTTTGCTTCCTGGAGACCTTTCTGAGTATGCCAGGCATACTCATACCCATGGTCTGGACATGGCTGAAGCTGGAGATAGACTACAGCATTAAGACTCTGTTAGAGATGACTTCCTCTTTTACT
>NW_006159715.1:3879109-3892376 GCF_000334495.1 Tupaia belangeri chinensis | reverse complement strand
CTCTCTCTTTTACTCTGTCCCTCTCTCTCTTTCTCTCATGAAATAAATAAACAAACTTAAAATATCCCCCATATTTAGCACTTCCCCAGTCCTGGAGATCACCCAGCAAGGGCACTAAGTGACAGGGATGTTGGGAAGAGGAGGACAATGGGTTTGGAAACATATTACCCAGCTGAGAAGCTAATGTGTCTCTTTTACTTATGTGTCTTCTCTCTTAGGTTATGTTGACATTGGGCTCATTCCAAAAGGAGCAAGGGACATAAGAGTAATGGAAATTGAGGGAGCTGGAAACTTCTTGGCCATCAGGAGTGAAGACCCTGAAAAATATTACCTAAATGGAGGATTTATTATCCAGTGGAATGGGAACTATAAGCTGGCAGGAACCGTATTTCAGTATGACAGAAAAGGAGACCTGGAAAAACTGATGGCAGCAGGTCCCACCAATGAGTCAGTGTGGATCCAGGTAAGGAAGGAAAGGAGACTGCCGACATGTATGCAAGTTAGGATTTCCCTTCCCTAATTTTTTCCCCAAGGTATTAGCTAAAGGACATTAAGTGAGAATCCTTAAAACTTATTTCAGCGAGGAGCAGGAAGGGGTAAGATATTCATTTGTACTATTAATCCTTTACTACCTAGAAATTGCTGAGGCCATCCTAATAAAAGGCTCAAGGCTCTAAAACCACCCATTGGGAGGTTTGAGTTCAGTTTTTAGACTAATTTATTAGAAAGTAGTTGTTATTCAGGTATGTAGAGGATGTTCTCGGCCCATTGTCAGTGTAGCATGAGTTTCCAAGTATTTTTCCAGCAGTGTTGATTAACTAACATGTTATTATGTAGTTGTCCTCAGGCAAAGGGTTTGAGTTTGTGAAACATTGACATAGAGGTAGACATAGACATCTCGACATAGTCATAGACATGGATGTAGATATAGACATCATTGTAGACATAGACATATTCACAGACATAGACATGGACATAGTCATAGACGTGGTTGTGGATATAGTCATTGATGTAGATGTAGACATAGACATATATACACATAGTCATAGTTGTAGACAGAGACATAGATGTCGACATAGATGTAGCCATAGACATGGATGTGGGCATAGTCATATACATAGACATAGTCAAAAATATAGATGCAGACATAGACATATAGACATAGTCATTGATGTAGATGTAGATGCAGACATCGTCACAGATATAGATATATTCATAGATACAGTCATAGATATAGACATGGATATAGTCGTAGACATGGACATGGATAGTCATAGACATAGTCATAGAAGCAGATGTAGACATATAGACATGGTCATAGATGTAGACGTAGGCACAGTCAAACATAGACATAGATGTAGAAATGAACTTAGACATAGACAGAGACAGAGACATAAACAGTCATAGATTTTAGACACATATATGTTATATAGGCTTAGGCAGAGACAGAGACAGGAATAAACATAGACATAAATTTTAGACATGCACAGACATAGACTTACAGATTTTAACAGACGTAAACAGTCATTGATATAGACTTATTCGTAAACAGTTATAGACAGACATAGGTATAGACTAGACGTAGATTTTAGACATCATCATAGTTAAAATCATAGATGTAGACATAGATTTAGACATATACATCCACATACCCACAGGCATACATACATATAGACATAGTCAAATAGATGTAGACATAGATTTAGACATATACATGCACATATCCACAGGCATACATACATATAGACATAGATCCATTTAATGACATTTTTTCCAATGTATGTGCCAGTAATTACTTTTAGATGATAGGCACTGTGTGGTGTTTTTTCTGACTGTGGTTGCAATATAATGTTATTTGACATGACTGGTCTTTTATCTTTTAGCTCCTATTCCAGGTGACTAACCCAGGCATAAAGTATGAATACACTATCAGGAAAGACAGCTTTGACAATGATGTGGAGCAGCTGGTGTATTTCTGGCAGTATGGCCACTGGACAGAGTGTAGTGTGACGTGTGGAACAGGTAAGAAACAGCTGCTCTCACTGCAAGCCCATGGTAGCTGCAGAGCATACCATAGAGGTTTGCACTTTATACTCATGGTTCTGCAGGGCTCCACAGAGACAGCCCAGAGGTAGGAAGTGAATGTCCAGGGGAATGGTTCAAAGGGTGAGGTACTTCTCTCACACCTCATTGGTTGGTCTTAGTCACATGGACATAATCTGACTATAAAGTGAGTTTGGAAAATATGGAAGTATATAGAACATTTGGTTAGCAAAGGCTGTCACCACAGTGCTAGATAAACTTCCCCAAGACCTAAGAAGGCATAGGTCAGGGCCTGTTGGGTACTTGGGACTCTTTTACTTGTTTAGGGATATTTAATAATAATGCCATGCTTGAAAGTCTCTGCCTCCATATCTCCTTTTCAATCATGTCTGAGTCTGTCCTGTATTTTCTTACCTTTAAGCCAAAACTAGTCTTTGTAAAACTAAGGCAGCTACAAAGTGAAGAGCCAGAATCAGGGCTAAAAGCGAAGAGCAAAGTGAAAGTGTGAGTGGGCCAGAAGTCCAGAGTCTAGTCCTCTGCAGCTTCCTTCCGCATATGTGGTTTCTGCACCACTTGCTTACTTGTCTCCCCACCCTCAAGAGGTAGTTGTGCAAAGAAGACCAGAAGTTGAGTCACACACCATCAGCCTTACAAGCATTATTTACACTATTCACTTCTTTCTCACTTCAGCATGCAAAATCAAGATTAGTTATTAGAAAAAATAAAAAGAAATGTTTATGGTTCGAGTCCAAGAAACTCAGCTATTATCCTGCTAGGTGTAGAAATTTAACTTGACAAACATTAAACACTGTAATCTTAAAAGCGTAATTGTGTGATTTTTAAAAAATTGCTTTAAGTACCTGTAATGAGAACTGATTTATGATTTATGATCACTTGGAAGATTTGTATAGTGTTATAAAACTCATTCAATTAAAATGTGTTTTAGTGATCTCTGTATTTTGCCAGACTTAATTACATATGGATATTAAACTTAAAAAAAATTCTTAAAAATAAAATGTAGGATGTTTTGAAAATACAAAACCTCTGGAAATTCATCTAGGTCAAAGGTGCAACCTGCGGCAGCAGCCAAAAGATGTGTCAGTAGGAAAGTTCATCTTGTGATGCTCACTGCAGAGTTTTCAGAGTGCCAAAGCTGCTGGGCTTGCATTTTATACATTCAATCACTGAATATCGTTAAGGTTTGCAACATGAATTTTCCTAGCCTGAATACACTGTGTATTAGTCCAGTTAAAGATACTATCATACACAGTATCATCAACAGATCATTTTCCATTTGTGTATCCCCTTGAGATTCAATGTAAATCTTTGTCCTACCACAGATTGAAAGAAACTTAGCCAGTGCTGACTGGGAGAGGACTCCTCAGAAAAGAGGAGAACATCCTCTACCCACTTCTATTTCAAGATAGGATGAACTCTTTGCATTACACATACAATATTCCAGAGCATCAGGAATGAAGAGACAAGTGGCTGATCTGTGCAGTGATCATAACAATACATCTGAAGCTAGCTAGGAAATTGAGCATCTTTACCAGATGTGAGTCAGACACCTGGCTTTGTTATAGCTAGCTTCTTCAGCAGCATCTCCACCTGCCTTGATAAATGCCATTCTGATTATTAATCCCTGATGAGAACTACCATAGTGCTCAGATGCTCACCTGAATCTCAGCCACAGCAGCTACATGAGCAACAGTAAACTCTCTACCTTTGGAGAGAAAAAAGACAGCATATCTACATTAATACTCTCCAACATGTAGGCTGAAATACTATTTACCCAAGACACACATTGATAAGTATAAGTATGGAAGAATTCCTGAAACACAGAATTATTTAGGGACAAACTTTTATTTTGTTTAGGTTATTAAAAGGAAGTAAATTACTTGGGACCAGCAGTAGCGTAATGGCTATGTCACTGGACTCCCACGTAGTCGACCGCGGTTTGAGTTCTGGACCCGGTGACTTTAACTTACACCAGGCACATATGCGTGTGTGCCCATGATCCCGAGAGGAGAATGGAGGAGAGGGGATTGTGGTGTGGCCATCCCTCCTGGGGGGTGATTTCTTGCTTTCTGTCTCTCTGTCTCTGTCTGTCTGGCGAGCGCACATGCCCTATAGCGAAAACCTCTAAAATAAAAAAAAAAGTAAGTAAATAACTGGGGCCACCAGGTGGCATAATGGTTATGTCACTGGATGCCCATGAAGTCGGAGGAGAATGGAGGAGAGGGGATTGTGGTGTGGCCATCCCTCCTGGGGGGTGATTTCTTGCTTTCTGTCTCTCTGTCTCTGTCTGTCTGGCGAGCGCACATGCCCTATAGCGAAAACCTCTAAAAAAAAAAAAAAAGTAAGTAAATAACTGGGGCCACCAGGTGGCATAATGGTTATGTCACTGGATGCCCATGAAGTTGACGTCAGTTCAAGTCCTGGACCCAGTGACTTAAAACTCATACCAGGCATGTATCCATGTGAACCCAAAATCCTGAGAGGAGATGAAGGAGAAAGGATTGAGGCATGGCCATTCCCCTTGGAGGGTGATTTCTCACCTCTGTCTCTCTGGCGAGTGCACATAGTGCCTTATAGCAAAAATCTCTTTAAAAAAGTAAGTTAAACATATCAATGAAAAATAAAATTACTCCCCTAACATATGTACTTTGCTTCATTACCTCGCAATGATTTTTTTCTGATCATATATATAGTTGGGCACATGTACATGTACATATGTACATAGACACGTATGTTTTCACTTAGCATTATGGCGAGCTATTTTTTCATGTGCTACATAATCTTTATAGTTGTCGTTTTTATGGATGCAATATATATTGCTGAAAAGAAAGAGCAAAATTTTCTTAACCTATTACTTATTGCTATTCTTCCAATGAGCTTCTTAGATTCATGCAAAAAGTAATCTTAGTTTTAATTTCTAGGTGGAATTTCTAAGTTTCAAAGAACATAATTATTATATCATATTAAGAAACTCATTACCAAATTTGTTTCCATAGTAAACAGGTTACAAACAGATGGAAATAATTATTTTATTTTACTTAGTTTCACTTTTTTTTTTTCCCATGTGTAAGAGAGAGTATGCAGGATGGAGAAAGAGAGTTTTTGATGGCATCTTGCCATGTTACAATCCTTCCTGCGCTGGGTTTCCAGTCACTTAGAACCACAGGTGCATGCAACCACACCCAGCTTGTTCAGAGTGGGCTGGAACTGAAACTGTTTCTCATGTGACCCCAGCCACCAATGCAGAGAAACCCTCCTTTCTACATCACTACAGCTGGACCATTTTATTTATTTATTTATTTTATTAAATTTTACTATTTTTAAAGAGATTTTTGCTATAGGGTGCATGTGCTTACTGGAGAGACAGAGAGAAATCACCACCACCACCCCAGGGGGATGGCGATACGCAATCCCTTCTTCTCCAGTCTCCTTTTGGGATTTTGGGCACACATATACAAGCGTCCAGTGTGAGTTTTAAGCCTCCAGTTCTGGGACTCGAACCGTGATTGACTATGCGGGAGTTTAGTGGTAACCATTACGCCATCAACTGGTCCCCATTTTATATTTTTAAATGTCAAAATATATTTCAGTTGTACACTCACTTCTTTCAAGCATGCCAGCAAAATAGAGACTATAATGACAAACTTCTATGTACCAACCTCTCAACCTCATCACATTTTTGTTTGCTTCAATCTTCATTTTTAAAGAAAATAAAATCCCACAGATGCAGATGGTGAGTATACTCCAGTTCCAGTTTCCTCCCAATCCCACAGATGCAGATGGTGAGTATACTCCTGCTCCAGTTCCCTCCGCTTTTCCCTCCTGAGTTAATTAGGATCATGAAATCAGTATTTATTATTCTTCTGTATGTTGAAATAAACTTTTACAATACATGTGTTTAGTCACATATATTGTATAGCAGTGTTTCTTGGGCATTTAAGCTTTCTATAAATAGTATCATACTCAAAATATCATTCTAAATCTTGTAATTTTTTTTACTTGATGCTATACTTTTAAGATAAATTCACACTGATAAAAGTAGTTCTGATACATTCATTTTAAGTGATGAGTATTATTCCATTGTCTGAATACACTATTATTTATTTATATAATTTATTTTGCACTTGTAAACATTTCTGCAGTGCTATAATGAATACCTTATTGCCTTACTACTTCAATACTGAGTTTCTGTAATACGTATGTAGAAGTAAAATTACCAGGAGACAAGCAGATAGTATAATGGTTACTTTGCTGAACTCCCACATAGTTGACCACAGTTCGAGTCCCGAACCTAGCGGCTTAAACTCATGCCAGGCGCGTATGTGTATATGCTCAAATTCCAAGAAAATGGAGAAGAAGGGATTGAGGCATGGCTCTCCCCCCAGGGGGTGATTTGTTGCTTTCTGTCTCTCTGTCTCTCCAATGAGTGCATGCACCCTATGGCAAAAATCTCTCCCCACCCCACCCCCCAAAAAAAAGGTAAAATTATGAGAAGTAAAAGTTCCTAGGTCATACAGTCTGAACATATTGAACTTATGAGGGTGCCATGGAATGTTTCAAATTTTCCAGAGAAACAAATTTTCACGGAAATGTTCCAGAGAAATAGCAACACTTAACATTTCTCAAACATCACATAAACTACTAGCTCAAGGTAATTCAGGTAATTCAAGGTTTGAACAAATACGGGTTGTGTCTATGGGTGTCCTTGCTTCCCAAGAAACTTCTCCCAAGTTGTAGTCAGTCTCACTTCGGTTAGTGGGGAAGAGTCTACCCTTTATGCTCCTGTCCTCACATAGGACTCTTACATGTATTAAAAGGCATATTACCCACAGGTTAAGTGCTTAGCATGGCTATGGGGTAGATTATGTATAAGGGAAGTTCATTCTCAGAGTTTCTGTATGCTTTTCTTTGATCATACGAGTCAAAAGGTACTCATTCTTACCACTTCAATTTTTTTTATTCCATTTATATTATTCTTTCTTTCATCTTCTCTTAAAAATGCCTTCGGAGTGCCAGCAGATGGCATGGTGGTTAAGGTGCTAGACTCCCATATGGTCAAGCATTGTTTGAGTCCTAGGCCCAGGGGGCTTGAAAAAAATCACACATCAGGCATGTGTGTGTGCATGCCCCAAATCCCAACAGAATGGAAAAGAAGGTGATGTGGCCATCTCATCTGGGCGATGTTTTCTCACTTTCCCTCTCTGTCTCTGTCTGTGTGTCTGCCTCTCCCTCTCTCTCTCTCTCTCTCTCTCATGAGTCCACATGCCCTATGACAAAAACCTTAGGAAAAAAATTCAGGTAATTAATTGTCTCCTGCAATTACATAAAAACTTGACTAGCCTAATGTCCCTCTTCCTCACTCGTAAGTAATACATAGTTCTAGTAGTACATCATGAATATTAAAATAGTAGCCTCTGGAACCAAACCATGAGATTCAAATCCCAGATTAATCATTTATTAACTGTATAACCTTAGGTAACTTCTCTGTATCTCAGTGTTCATCATGAATGTGACAAATTATATTTCCTACTTAACACAGCTGGCCTAAGAACACCCAAAAGTAGTAACATGCTTACTTTAAAGTTTTTGTCAGACTGCTCTATAAAATTTATTTTACACAGAGTGAATTCCTACACCAATTATTACCTTTTTTTTTAGCATTAGACTTCTTTATGTATTTTGGGGCTATCACTTGTAGGCTTAATTTGAGTATGATTTCCCTTTCATTTCTTTTTATTTTGTGTCCTTCCTGTCCCTTTCCTCTTTTCTTCTTGTGTACACTCCATCTTTTCTAATAATTTGCAATTGTGCCTGACCACACTGTAAGACATAATTTTGTTCAGAATTGCTGTTTTATAGTGACATTTAAGACATGCTAGGCATAATTAGCAAACCAGCAAGTAGCTCAAAAAACTACTGAACTGAAAAACTAAATTCTTGTCATCTCTCAAGTTCTAATACTCATCAAGAGTTTAACACTTTAAGCTGTCTTTTTTTATTTTTTTATTTTTTTAGAAAGAGATTTTTGCTATTAGGCATCTGTGCTCACTAGAGAGACAGAAAGAGAGAAAGTGAGAAATCATCCCAAAGGACATGGCCACGCTGCAATCCCTTCTGCTCCATTCTACTCTTAGGATTTTGGGCACACAAGCACTTGCATCCAGCATGAGTTTCAAGCCACCAGGTCCAGAATTCAAACCAGTCATCAGGGAGTCCAACTTTTTAACCATTACACCCTCTGCTGGCCCCTTTGAGCAGTTTTTGATGAAGTTGGTCTTATCTCCATTTCATGTAGAGACTTTAAGTCCTCTAACTCACTGAAGCTGAACACATGGCCACACTAACTACTTCTACCCACCTTTAATTAAGCCCTGCTCTTTAATTAAGCTGTGCAGGATATTTACCTACATTTGCGTTTGAGCATGGTATTTTTCATTTTCCTCTTTATCTATCTATCTATCTATCATCTATCTATATCTATATAGATATAGATATCTTTAATCTAATATTTTCAACATGTTTATATTTTATATATTACTATTGCATATTTGGAGTGAAAGGCTATTTGAGTATTAGTTCACTAAGATGCTGTTTTCTTTTTTAAAATATGTAAAACTTTGACCATCTTTTCTTCATATCAGAGATCTATAAGACAAAGTGGTAAGACACATAAATTTAGCTGACCAGCATGAAAGTCCGCTTATTTTCCACAATGCACTACTCAGAGGTAAAAAGACACTTTCCGAACACCAGCCACAGTTCATTCACTATGCCAGTTTCTATTCTGTTCTTTCGGTCACATTTGTTTTCATTTCTGCCTTACCCATAGGGAATAATCCTAAGACTTTAAGAAAAGTTAGGACTAGCTACCCTTCAGAATATCTGGAAGGGAATATAATAGCAAGTCTACCTTCCATTTTAGAAGGTTTGCTGAAATTTACCTGAGTCTCCCTTCAAAAGATCACCAGTGAATCTTCAACCAATGGATTTTCTGTGAAGAAACATCTTCTGAAATGGCTGACACAGATGCTGATATCAATAAGAAACTTCAGGACTCCTTATTAAACAACAACAACAAAATGGGATCACTTTCATAGAAATGTGAAAGCCACATTTTTACTTCATTGTACCCATAGTACTGTAGAGTCCTGGCAGTTTAATAAATTCTAACCAAAGTTTCCTTGTGTCCCATAAAATTCATAATAATGGCACTATGGTTAGCAAATGGCTCATCACTTCTGAATCTGACCTTTGACAATTTTGTACTCCTGCTCTCCTCAATTCTGTATTTTCAGGTCTGTAAGTACAACCTTGACCTGCATAAAGTAAGATCACGTTCACCCACCCTACCATAGATTTAAAGTTTTTCTCTACTCCACTTGGCTACGTTTTCACTAGTTATTGCTTCTTCATTCAAGGAATTTCATGTTCTAATAAGAAGAAACAAGCATTGAAAACTCCAAAGACCATACCTGCAAAGTTTCTGAAGATTGTTTAACTGTTCTGAATTTACTTATCAATTTGCTTGTGTTCATTGGAAATAAATATCTATGAAGCAGATATTATATTTACTGAACCTAGTGTGAATGCACACACATATAGCTTAGAACAATGCCTTGGACATGGAAGGCTTTGTTTGCTTATAGACCCTGCCACTCCCATGTGCTTCGCTTATGTACATGATCTACCCAATCTCCAATGGCCACAGAGATTCTACTATCAAAACCCTGCAACATCTCAAACTTTGCAATATTATTTTGAATTTTATTCTTGTCTTTCAGAGTTTACTAAGCCAATAATATAAAGATCTCTCCTTTGCTATTCTTTTCTTAAACTTACTGTAGTAATTGCCTTGTAATACCTAGTGATGACATCTACTTTCATTATTTAAATCTCACTTTGTTTCCACATGACATATGTGTGTTAGTCTTGTCTCTGAGGCTGTATTGAAACGTGTATAATAGATTATAATTACTTTGCCTCTATTATCTGCAGTCCTTCCTAAGCAAGATGGTTTCCACCCATTGGTCAGCTGCAACATAGAGGTGTATAGCATGAGTATTACTTTAGAATCAGATAACTTCCAGACAGCTTTCCCATCAGCTATAAGCATAATTACTTGACATGATCAGGGGCCTCACTTGATTCTGATTCCTTGAGCTCAGGGTTTCATATATGTGAATCTTTCTGTCTAACCCCCAGGTATCCGCCGTCAGACTGCCCACTGCATGAAGAAGGGCCATGGGATGGTGAAAGCTACATTCTGTGACCCAGAAACTCAGCCCAACGGCAGACAAAAGAAGTGCCGTGAAAAGGATTGTCCACCCAGGTAACGCTTTGCATCTGTCTTTGTTGAGGTCTAATAGTAATCCAATGCTCAATGATAAAGGAGGACTATATGATTTTGTTCACAGGATAAATATAGGAAATCCATTAGATATTTCTGTGGTTATGCTATGGAACCTGTGGCAAGCTGTGAGTGAGGATAATTATCTCCTAGGGAGCAATATGTCTTGCAAAGATCACGTGTTTATTTGGTTAAATTACATTCCAAAGCATTGTTGAAAAGAATGCTGTGTACAGCTGTTACACCAGCAGATTGAACTTTTCCAAGGGCACATTACTAGTGCATCTGTAGCTGTCAGGCAATAGCTTGGCACCTCCAGAACACAGTGCTCAGTGGTGCTCCAGGGCTGCCTGGAAGAATAGACATATGGAGAGCAGGCTTTCTCACCTCAACACTATTGACATTTGGAACTAAATGGGTCTCTGTTGTAAGAGGATGTCCTGGGAATTGTAGAGTACGTATTGGCATCTCTAGCCTGTATCTACTTAGATACTAATAACACCCCCTTCCTCCCAATTCAGGTTGCGACAACCAAAAATTTTCCAGACATTTGTCCAGGAGAGTGTGGGTCAAAATTATCCTTTATTGAGAACCACCGTTAGAGATATTCATTTGCTAACTCTGTTGGTTTATACTGGGATCCTAGAAGTTGGAATGTTATTATGAGGGGTTTATGTTAAAAAAAAAAAAAAAAAAAAAAAAAAAAAAAAAAAAAAAAACCAGGGGTTGAGAAAAGACAGAGGAGGGAAAAGAGAAGGAGGAGAATGAGAGGGACCAAGGGAGGAAGGGAAAAGGGAAGGAAGGAAGGGAAGGAGGAAGAGATGATTTCTGGAATGTAAGTTTACTCTGTAGTGACTTTAAGCAGAGATTTTTGCTACAGATTCCATCAGACATTCATTTCAGTCCTAAGCAGACACACTGAAAGGAGTTTAGTTCAATAATAGGGTGCTAGTTAGTATTGTAAATCAAATAGGTAACAGGTTGTATCCGAAAGAAGAGTAGAATATGATAAATACCAAAGAATTAGGTAAGAAGAATTGGGACAAGCCAGTTAAGGAAACCAACATCATGCTCCTTTAGGTTCCAACTGGCAGAACTCAGAGACCAGAGTGTTCTCATCTCAGAGTCAGTTTTGTTCTCTAACATCTCGTGGTTTCTTCTGGGTAAGACTTGAACTGTGAGGTACAAAGCTGGACCCCACCTCTATTGAAGCGGGACAGAAATGCTACAATCACTTCACCTTGTCGTCATTCTTTTCTGTAATGCTTTTGTTGGGAAGAAGTAGGAACATCAAGGATAGATCAGTCTGGCATCTGGGTTTTGGCTGTAATTGCAGTTTTTATGTTACCTTTTCAAAAAGAAGTGAGCCAGGAAACAGAATCTTTCTTAAAATTAGTTGATAGCCCATAATTCTTCCCATTGTACTTAGTCTCTCTCAAAACTAATGAGTCTCTACCAGTAAATTCCTTTTGCACTCAATAGATGGAAATCTTTGCACCAAAAATGGATTCTTACCTCACTTTTTCAAAACCACAGTCTTCATTAGATGGTCTAGCATCTTAAAGCCACAGCTGCTTATTTCCTGAAGCTAATTTTATCCCTGGGATTAAATTCTCATTTTTATTGTTTTATATAGTCTACTTTTGACTTCTTATTTTCAGCAAATATTTGTTGAGCACCTGCTATTTCCCATGAGAGGTGCAATGGTAATATAACCACATTACCATTTACTGAGCATCTACTTCACTCTTGGCCACATATTAAGGATACCGTACACATTCACTCTTTTATATTAATTTTATCAGTAAGAGACAGAGAGAGAGAGAAAGGGAAAGTGCAAATGCAAGCCTCCAGGTCTGGGACTCCAATCGCAGATGACCATGTGGGAGTCCAGTGTCTTAACTACCATGCCACCTGCAAGCCCCTGGAGGATAATTTTTAAATGGACCACTTTCACAGGCTCCTTTTACAAAATTGGTAATGAAGCCCTGACAATCAGAATGGAAGTACTGATGCCCACAAACGAGGCTTGTTGCAAAACAGTGCAGTCTTATCTCTGCAAACCTGACATTGGTGTCCACTTTTTTCGGTGAGCTGAGGATCATTTCTATGGCTTCGGCTTCTGCCATTCTACACTGTCGCACTTCAAAGAAAAAAAAACAGCCCATCCTATTCTTCTACTTCTGCTGTTGTGTGGGCACATGAGCATAATTCCCTAAAATTCCCTCCAAACAATTTGAATATTGTCCTTAAGGAAGAAAAGCACCATGTTGTACACTGTAAAGATGTACAATGATAAAATGTAAATTAAAAAATGTAAATGTAATTAAAAGTGTAATTTATGTAAAAAATAGAAAAAGAGCAAAGCCCAAGCAATTTGATAAGTCTTTTACATCTTTGTCAGTTGGTAGCAATTTTGCTTTGACCTAAGCTACTTTTCCCTCTGCTGGCACCAGTTTCCCAAGGTCTGCGTTTCTTTGAGGTCATGTAGTTCTGCAGATTATCAATGCCTGGGCCCCAGCTTGTGGTCATGAATGATCAACAAAAATGAGCATATCAAGCCTGAATCGACACAGTTCAAACCTCAAGTTAAAGGCACTGCCCTCAGAAATATTAATTATCCCCAAAGTGCTCTTTAAACCTCTGAAATAAAATATTTGCCTTTTCTTTTTTTTGGAGAGATTTTCACTGTAGGGCGCGTGCGCTCGCCAGACAGACAGAGAGAGACATAGAGACAGAAAGCGAGAAATCACCCCCCAGGGGGGATGGTCACGCCGCAATCCCTTCTCCTCCATTCTCCTCTCAGGATCTTGGGCACGCACGCACACGCGCCCGGCGTGAGTTTTAAGCCACCGGGTC
>NW_006159715.1:3836965-3879080 GCF_000334495.1 Tupaia belangeri chinensis | reverse complement strand
GGCGCACACACACACACACACACACACACACACACACACATACATTTATGGTTAAAATCTATGGCATCTGTATTTAAGGTAGTGACCTCAGCAAGTTAATTTTATTAAAATCATATTTGTCTATTTAATTCCTCTTTACTAAAATCTGGACAAAACCACAATAAAAGTGTTATAAATTACAGAAAAAGTCTGACTCCAAAACTAATCATGCATACAAATTTACAAAGGGATTAAAGAAAAAGAAATTAAGTTAACTTGCTTTTTTTAATAATACATAATAAATGAAGATCACTTCTGAATACTATTTGTTTGTGCAAGCTTAGTGCAATAGTTCCCTTGGATATGAATTTCAAGTTGCAACATCTTCCTTTATTACTTAATTTCCATTCTATCTAAAAGTTTATACCCATCATCCAGGGCTGTCATTTCCTCTCCCAAAAGGATTCCATGATCAAGGTTTAATCTTTTTAATTTCTGAATCATTTTTATTCAGTAATATATTTTACATCCAGTTTGGACATTCTGTGGTTTTCCCCAAAGGAGTATTCAATACAATTTTTTTGAAGATTTAATAAAAGCCTCTGATTAGCCAAACAAAAAATATGTCTTACATGGCCAGTGACTTTCAGGATAAAAACCTTGCATAGCATGTTCCAGGATGGAGTAGCCTATCAAAAAAGAAATTCTGACATTAAAAAAAATAATAAATTCTTTGGAATTCAAACATATCTGACTCCAGAAAGAGGTCATCTGAGTCTCTTGTCCCTACTGACTTCTCTCCGAACTTTGGTTTTCAGGAAGGCCAAGCTCTGCTAAGCTATAACTGTGATAGTGTCCAGCTCCAAAGTACTTAATAAACATCTGATAGTAACTCATTCAACTCTGGCAGCTGCAAATAGAATTCAGTGCACAAAGTAATGGCCCAAGATTTAAATGAAGATTTCTTGACCTTAGCACTATCGCCACTTAGGGATGGATGGTTCTTTGTCATGGGGGCTATGTAAGCATTGTGGAGATTTAGCCCATGAGCACCAGTGGCACATTCCCCTCCATTTGTGACCACAAAATATGTCTTCAGACATTCCCAAATGACCCCCGGGGGGAGGAGTATCAGAATTCCTACTGGTTGAGAACCTCTGATCTAAATAGAAGGAATGGGATAGTTGAAATTGGGGAAAGTCCATGGAAGTGGGGAGAGGACTGAGAATGTGTAAGTAGGAAAAAAACAAGAAAGCTACAGAAAATGAGGCTGGCGTAATAGGATGCAGTCAGGATATGTAGGGCAAGGAGGTAAAAGTGCTTATAAGGCAATAATGGCCATGTAGAAATCCAGAACATCACTAAAAAGATTAGTTTGAAAAATAGATAATAATTGTAAAAGTTGAATTTTTTGAGGAAATTACTATTCTAAGCAAAAACGTAGCAAAATTATATTTAGACTTTCAGTTATGTTAGTAATGAAGTTTAGAAAGAAAAAAGTAACATGGTCTATTTGCAGTCATAGCTGCCCAAGCATTGCTATGGGAATGGGTAGAAGCTACAGACAAGAGAGAAGTCCAGAGGTTCTCCACTCCCTATCTCCTACTTGATCTTAAAAGAGACTCCTACCCAAACCATAGTAAGCCTTACCAGGACAAAATCTTCTAAAAACACTGATGCCTTGGCCCTGCCTCCAAGAAATTCCGAGTAAATTGGTCTGCAATAGGCCTGAACACTGATAATTTTTTAAAGCTCCCCAAGTGTTGATATAGTGAGAATCACTGATGCAGCCCCAGGGCTTAGGACTTTTACGTCATAACTGGGAAAAGATTGACTAATTTTAATGACTTGAGAACAATACAAGTCAATGCGTAATCAATTATCCCATTGTGTGTTAGGTATTATTAAAGAGAAAATGATTTAATAACACTGGTTAAAGCATGACCAGAAGGATTTGATCCAGGATCTTTACATTAAACACAGGGGCCACTGAAATGGGATTTTGCAGTGGGGGAGAGAGATTGGACTCATCTTTAAATAGAGTATGGATAAGTGGGAATTTATAGTCAAGGTTCAGGGTGGGGGTCAACAGATGGAAAATTACTGATCTAAGTTTTTTTTGAGAGTTTTTTTCACTATAGGGCACGTGCGCTTGCCAGACAGACAGAGAGAAACATAGAGACAGAAAGCGAGAAATCACCCCCCAGGGGGGATGGTCACACCGTAATCCCTTCTCCTCCATTCTCCTCTGGGGATCTTGGGCATGCACGCACATGCACCCAGTGTGAGTTTTAAACCACCGGTTCCAGGACGTGAACCACAGTCGACTACGTGGGAGTCCAGCAACATAGCCATTACGCTAACTGCTGGTTCCCCTGATCTAAGTTTTAATAAGAGAAAGCACTGGGGGGTAAATTCAGGCTAAACCAACCTAAGAGGATTCTTGTTGAAGAAAGGCCAGGGGAAGAGAGAGGATGAAGAACATCAGGAGATATTAAGGGTGATCAGATATCAAGTATGGGAATACTTACCAAAGTGACATGGCAGGCTTCTTTGGTGGCACTAAATTTCATAAGGAGGTGTACATATGGACCTAGGAGAAAGTTCAGGAGCTTAACATTTTGTTAAGTACCGAATCTTTGTCAGTGTCATTGTCATTCTGGTAAGAAAAAGATAATGGCAAAAACAGAAAAATTCAGGTTATGTTGCTGTTGATTCTTTGGGGGGGAGAATAAATATTTTGACTAAATCTTTTTTTCTTGCCAATCACTTAGAACACCTTAAGAAAATATTCTGTTGTAAATCTCCTATCAATAGAAGTATAAAACTTCCTGTAAACATAGTAATTGTATTCTACTATAAATGTCCTGGAAATCTTCTAGAAGAGGTAGGCTTATGGCAGACACCAAGAGGAATGAGACAGAGAGCAGAGAACAGTTTGATAATGGCTCCTGAATCATCAGCCTAAAAAAAAAGTCTTTGCAAGAAAAAGAAGAGAGAAAGATGGTTTTAGCTCTTAACTGGTGACAAGTTATCTTCATCCATTCTGTTCTGCTATTACAGCATACCACAAACTAGGTAGTTTATAAAGAACAGAAATTTATTTTTTATAGTTTGGTGACTGGAAGTCCAAGATCAAGGCACCAGCATTTGGTCTGGTGAAGGCCTTCTTGCTGCAGCCTCACATGGCAGAAAGTGGAAGAGTAAGAGGGGACAAACATTGTGTCCTCACATGGCAGAAGAGCAAAGGCAAGTGAACCCACTCAGGAAAGCCATTTTTAAAAAGAAATTTCCTTTATTCACAATAAAGTGTGGGCATGTGCCTGTGAGAGTAAGAGAAAAAGAAATAGGAATACCCTCCACAGGGTCTATTCATGCCGTGATCTCCCTCTTCCAGCCATGGAATCTTGGGCAGTTGTACATATTCCTGGTATATTTCAGGCCAACTGGACTAGTGATTCAACCTGTGGTTGCCATGCAGAGCCAAGCTTTTCTTGAGCAGCACATTACCACTGTGCCACAGAGTTGGCCCTGAAAAGCCCTTTTTATTGTAATATTAATCCATTTAACATTAAATACATCCCATTAGTCCAAGCTTAAACATCTGGTATTAAACATTTTTTATGAAGCCCTACCTCCCAATACTGTTTCAATGGGGATTAAGTTTCCAACTCATGATTTTTAGAGGACACATTCAGACCATAGCACCAGCTGATGCAAAATATTTCCCAAGGGACTGAAGGGAACTTCAAGAAGAAAAAGCGAGAAGGTCTATTATCACTATCTGGTGATACAGCTGAAAACCCTATAGCAAGTAATTAGATAAATTAGGCTTTCAGTGAACTCAGATTAAGGCCTTTCTAGAATGACATTTTATATATTCAGTAGTGTGCCTGGCCTCCCTTGGAAATGTCAGAGGTAGAACAAAGTAATTAGAATAACAGTGGGCATTTATCTAGTTTCACATCATACTATTTCAGTATTAGCTTTTCCTCTACATAGGAAGAACCAGATTCTCAACATCAAAGGTTCAATCATTTTAATTACTTGTTAACTCAAGAATATAATAAAATTGAGGAATATTAGTTCTTCTCACATCTTTAACATGAGATTAAAAGTATGAGACTCAAAAGAAGTCTTCACAAATGAATCCAATATTTAGGAAACAAAAATAATAAGACAAAGTTCCATTTTCTTGAAAATTACCAAAATTCAATACAGTCTCAAGGTCAGGAGGGGTTTCTTAAAGTCAGCAATGAATGACTTCTCATGAAAAACAGAAACATCCCTTGTTTTTACCACAGAGAGGGATGAAGAAGCATGCTGTACACAGGAACAATGGTGGACCAATACACTGGGTAGAGACACTTGTTCTGCCTTCTGTGCTGGGAGACAAGAAGACTCCCTATTTTTTCAAAAGTCACCTCTATGTAACCAATGGTCTTAGAATCTTGGTCAATCATTTATAATAATAGAGTGGAAAAATGGCAGACATACTAGTTTTTCCACAGAGAATCCAAAACATGAATTTAGCTAATAAGTTTTAGCTGTTCAACTTGTCAAGAACTTATGCTGGGCTCTGGAGCTACAACTAAATAAGTCACTTGGCCCTAGCAGTATCTCCAAGGTCCCCCAGCTCTGGGATCTGTGCTTCTACGTTCTCTTTCTAGTGGTTGAATCAGATAGACATGTACTTTTGGTGACCTTCTGCCACAATCTCTGTCTGTCTGCAGATGGTGGGCAGGGGAATGGGAAGCATGTTCAGCGACATGTGGGCCCTATGGAGAGCAGAAGCGAACAGTGCTGTGCATCCAGACCACTGGCTCTGATGAGCAGGCCCTCCCAGCAACGGACTGCCAGCATCTGCTGAAACCTAAGGCACACATTTCCTGCAACAGAGACATCCTGTGCCCATCGGACTGGACAGTGGGCAACTGGAGCGAGGTGAGTTCAGGACTTAGAAGGATCACTGGTGTGATTCATGCTTTATCTGTACCCCACCTGTTCTTCCTCATTGATCAATCCAAGGTGACTCTAGGTAAAATTGTGAAGTGGCTAGCACCCATCACCTCTGGCCTGTTTCCTGCGTTTTCCACCAGTCAATATCTTATCTGTCTTATTTTCCATTCTTATAGGATCTTGTTCTCACTTGTCTAGTGGTTAACTGCTCATAGGGATAGAGCGGATCCTGTTAGTACAGGCTCATGACAGCTGACACATAAACCATCAACATTTCTGCTGCTCTGTGTAAAACCAAATAGCAAACTAAAGCTCCCCACCCACTCTAAGAGCTAGTTTGTTAAACATGTACCAGCACTTCACTATAGTTAACTAAAGCCACAGCAGTGGTGCCTAGTGGTGAAATCATAAGGAGTAGTTTAATACTCAAGAAGCCACTAAAATCATCCATCCACCTATTCAACCTGTGTCAAGGTCTGACCAAGGTTTAGGGCATCTGCTATTATTAGCCACATAAGTGTTGGATTTACCCCAAATTAACTTGATCTAATTTTCTGAGAATATCTAATAATCAGTAGGCTAGAAAATTATGAAAAACTCCTAGGCTTTAATTTTCTCTAGGGTCATGTGGAAGGTGGGTATCAGACCTTTGGGACTCCAGAGTGATTAGGGGAAGTAAATTCCTTCTTTCCCCGAGAGGTTTACAGTCTCCAAGGGCCCTGGCTCTGCTTTCCTGTGTTCATTTCTATTGATGAACTAAGGAACAACAAGAAAATAATTATTTTTTTAAATCATCAGGCCAGAATTTAGAGATAGATGCTAACTTCATCTTCTGAGCTTTCTTGGGAAGCCATATACTTCCATAGTAATGTAACCACCAACCAAAATGTTTTAGAAACTCCTCAGAAGATTCATCTTTAGAGAAAATGGAAAAAAATTTGATTCAGAGAAATGCCACAGAAAGTTGGTTAGAACTTAGACTGATGGATGGATGAATAAAGTCATCAATTTGGATAAACACTTTCGAGTTTGAAAAGGGAAAATCGATGATAAATAAATAAGATTGTGTTTCACATTTAGCTCATGAAGTGCTGTGAAAGGTATCTAAAGAATTCTAAAATTGGTATAAGCAAAACTACCACCTCTGATGATAACTCTTTGAAACAGAATGTTCATTTGAATACAAAGCTTTAATAATATTTCTAAGGTTAGGTTTATTTAGCTTCTAAAGCTATACAGAATGTTTTCTTGGGCATCTATATGAAAATAAAAAAATAATAGAAAGTGTGGTTTCTAGATTGTAAGAATGTTCTACCCATTGAGGGACAGATACAACCAGAAAAAGGAAAAGAAAAAAAGGGAAGAAAAGACAAATATATACATGTAAGGAAAATATACCTGGAAAGTCTTAGAGGTGTACTGCTGTTTGTGCACTGATGCATGTGCACACATCAGGGATAAGTTAACATAGTTCCCCTGTGATTCCTGGGAGGGTATAATTATACTGTGTGTCTGGCCTAGCCTATTAGTCCATCACTAACCTGAATTTCTGTAAATTACAGTTTACAGTGTTGTCAAGGTTAGATGGAGTGGTGTATTGTGACTGGTTAAATCTGTTTACCAAAAACATCCAGTTAATACTTCCTGTCATGTAGAATTTACTAAGTGCCAGAATCTTAACGTCTTTTCAAAAGACTGCAGTTACAAATTTGGCTCTGGAGTTCTTATTGTGTTCATGTTTATGGAGAGCAGAATAACCTGTCTTTACTGAAGAATAGGGGGCCAAAAAGTTGGCATCATGTGACAAGTACTCATATCTGTGGTACCAAATATAGGCTATTGCATAGTTGACAGACAGCACACACAGAATCCAGTTTCCAGTTTCCACTTGACAGAGCTGAGCAGAAAGGCCGAGATGCCTTCACTTAGATGTTATTAAGAAAAGTGCTTTTAGTTAAATTAGCATCAAAATATTCATCAATATTCCTTTTCCCTAGTGCTGTCTTATTAGTAACCCTCTAATGAGCTTTGCTGGAACATGATAAAATGTCTTTGACGTCCTGACTATGCCCAGTGTATGTCAGGGTTTTCCAGAGAGAACCGTAGGATGGATGGATGCATAGATAGATACAAGGGAATTTATTAGGGAAATTAGCTTGTGCCATTATGAAAGCTTAGAAGACCCATGGTAAGCCAACTCTGCAAGCTGGAGAATTGGAGAGCCAGAGAAGCCAATGATGTAACTCAGACCAAGACCAAAGAGCTGAGAATCCGGGGCATGTGGGGTGCAACTGGAGAGCTGGCAGTAGTGCAAGTCTTGGAGTCCAAAGAATGGAAAATCTGGAATCTGGATGTCCAACGATAGTAGAAGAAGAATGCCCTGGAACTAGCAGATGCTATAGTGGTTATGTCGTTGGACTCTCACATAGTCAACTGCGGTTTGAGTCCCAGACCTGGTGGCTTAAAACTCATGCCAGGCGCATATGCATGCATAGCCAAAATCCTGAGAGAGGAGAATGAAGGAGAAAAGATTGCAGCAAGGCTATCCCCCCTGTGGAGGATATTTGTCTGTCTCTTTCTCTCTGGTGAATGCACACTCCCTACAGCAAAAATGTCTCTCTCAAAAAAAAAAAAAAAAAGGTGTCCCAGCTCCAGAAAAGAGAGAGAAAATCTGCATTTACTCTATCTTTTTGTTCTATTCTGTTCCCTCGGCCAATTAGATGACTCTTGACTACATTGATGGCTGATCTTCCCCACGAAGTCCAACTCACAGGCTACTCTCTTCAGAAACACCCTCACTGACCAACCTAGAAGTAATGCTTTACCAGCAATCTAGGTATACAGTCCAAATGACACCTGAAATTAACCATCACACCCAGATAAGACCAATAATACAGTGATTCTTGGTGCATGTTATTTGTTATCTGGATTTTGCCTTAATACCAACATTATTTGAAACAGTGTAGTGCTCTAGATAGTACCTAATCATTTGACCTGCACTGAACCGTGAGTCTGTATGAATCTGAAGCCTTGTGATAACTGGGCCAAAAGATCCAAGAACCATGAGCCTTCTAGAGCTGGGAAATGGTCTTCCCTTCGCCGACCTGGGAAGATGAAAGGAGAAAAGGCAAACACACACACTTCCTTTTCCTATAAAGTACCTCCACCAATCCAAGCAGTGAGGGGAGGATGTGCTCAGCTATGCCAAGTAGGCAGACTCACCTCTAACCCGACAGAAATCAAAAGGGGGAAGTCTTTCCCATTTTGGCCCTAAGGATGGCTTTCCTACCCCAGGGACCAAACCTTCCATTCTAAGCTCATGTTTTAGGCACCAGATTCCCAGCCCCAGTCCAAATTCCATCCAGAATCTTATCCATTTTTTGTGCAACTGATTTTCTGGGCTTATAGGGTAAAGAAGAGGAACTCTGTTTATTGTAACTGAGGGCAAAGTATCAAAGTTTCTGTGGCCACATTTTTCTTCAGTATACTACTTCAGAGACATGCCTTGTGAGAGGCAGTCAGTCTAGTGGTAAAAGTCATGGGCCCCAGGCCATGGGGCCCTGGGTTCAAGTCACAGATCTGCCACTTATTAGATGTATATATTTAATATCTCTTTCGGGTTATATTTAGTTTTCTGCAGCTTTTTTCCCCCATAAAATGGAAATAACAACAGTATTTATCTTCAGAGGAAGTTATAAGGATTAAATAGGTTAATACTTCTAAAGTTCTTACTACAACAATGCCTGACACATAGTAACCTCTGTACATATAAGCATTTCTTAGTAAAGTGAAAAGATGGAAATAACAATAATGGCATCTATCACTGGATGGTGCTTTTTTACACTTTACAGATTGTCTCATTTAACTGTTAAGATAACCTTAAAGTAATCCACGAGGTTGATATTCGTTTATTACTTCCTATTTTGCAACTCAAGAACCAAAAACCTAGTCCCTTATTCAAGAACTCCCAGCTAATGAATGACAAAGTTGAGATTCAAATGCAGCTCTGATTTTAAATCAACCTCAGAGCGTGTGACAGACCTTCTCTTACTCCACTTTCTCACCTGTTTATTTGGTCTGATTCTCGTAGTGCTTGACGGGCCACCATTGGTGCTATGTGGTTTATTTGATTGGAACATTCACATGACCAACATGAGCTCTCTCCAGATTGTGTGTGCTTCTCTAGACACAGCTTCTCTTTCTAAAGGCATTTTAGGCAGTTCATAATAAAAGGGCTCTAGACATTGAAGTGGTAGAGTAGAAGTCATGGCAATGCCTGGGCTCAGAGACCAATGTGCTAAACACATAGTGTTACTGCAATGAAGCTTTCGGTGTAACCCATTGAATCCAGGAAACCAGGGCAATACAGTGACTTCCATAATTCTACCTGTAGATGGATATATAGTTCTTTGAGACACACTTGATATAGTAAATATAAGGTTTTCAAATGATGGCGTTAAAAAATAGAGAATGATTTTGTCAATGCTTTGTAGAGAGTTGTGCCTTTTTTTTCCCCTCAGATGGAAGGACACATGGATGGATAGGTGAATAACCACTGGCAGCACCATTTAGTTAAGGAATGTGACGGGCACTCTAGTTTGGATATGATTTGTCCCTCAAAGGTTCAAGTGCTTAATAAACCTGGTCGCCAGTGTAATGAGGCACTGTCTCATTATATAAATAGTTAAGGCTGTTTTATGGGAGGATTGAGCTCTCATTCCCATGGGAATGGATTCATTCCCAAAAGAGTGGGCTGTATAAAAGTACAGTGGCTTCCCACAGGTGGCTCTCCCTCTGTATGCACCTCCTTTCCTTCCTGCTTCTGTGAGCTGTGTTATAGCATAGAACCAGTGGCCAGCCCCAGATGTGCCCCATGCTCTCGGACTTCCCAGTCACCAAAATCATGAGCCAAATAAACCTTTTTTCTTCATAGGTCGCCCAGTCTCAGGGTTATCGTAAAGACTGAATAAAGTAATCCTAGAAAGCACGCAGCATTTTGCCTGGCAAGTAGTGAGTGTTCATGAAATGTGACTTCACTTTCAGGCAAGAAGACAAAGGCCTATTTTCCATTCCACGCTGCCCAGTCAATAGCTCCCAAATGTGCTGAAGGAATTGCTCTGTACCCCTCCCCTGAATTTTTATCTGTCCTCTCTCTGAGCTTAGGGTAATTTCATGCATAGTGAACTGTGAGCATGGTGCTCAGGACCTGTGCATTTTTCAAGAGCTTACAAAATGTTTGAAACCTAAAAAACCACTCATGTGCAATATTGCTTCAATTGTAACAAAAGGATACTGCAAAATCAGGAATCAGTATTTAATTATATATCAGAAGCAAATATATATTGGACTTTTAGTATATGTGTTAAATATATTTATAGATACTAACACATTTCATCCTCACCATAGCCTTTTTAGTCCCATTTGATGGTGAAAAAACTGAGGCATAGAGACATTTAGAAACTTGTCTAAGGTTACACAGCTACCTGGAGCCAGGATTTGAATGCAGATAGCAAAGCTACTATTCTGAATGCTTCATCTGGATTTGAATGCCGATAGCAGAGCTGCTACTCTGAACCCTGCCATACTTCATCTGGAATGTCTGCTAAATGGAGCAATATGACAGCTCTTAGTGTCAGAAGAAATGTGTTATGTTTGCAAACAATTTGTAGCAACTCTTTTCTCACTTTGCCAGCATTCTAGACCATGTACAGTGATTGCTGAGAAGTCACAGCCTCTCAAAAATTAAATGAGTTACTCTCACCAAATAATTTCAAAACGAAAAAAAAGCCTTTCAAATGTTTTTACAGCAAAGATTATATTTCACCTGAAACTGGAGATGCAATTACAATTATCCTGCCTCGACCTCCTAACCAAGACTACAGGCACCATCATGCCCAGCTCTTTTTTAGACTAGGATCATCCTAGTTTCCCAGGCCAACCTCAAGCTTGTTAACCTCTTCTCTCAGCCTCTGGAATCCTTAGGAGAAAAGGGACAGGCCATCATGCCCAGTCTTTAGGTTATGCTAAGAATCAAACCCAGACCGCCCATATGGTCCCAGCCTGCAGATCACAACATCTTAATTTGGGTTCTATGCTTGAATATATCTGTTAGGGAGTGGAGCCTCAAAAGCAGACATGTCTAGAGTCTAGGAAGACCTTTAATCTTCCCTTCCTAGGTATAATAGGAAAATACAAAATCTAACAGACACAGAGTGAAAAGTTATCTGTCAAGAATGTTGTATATGATAATATCTTTGATTTTATTGACACGCATTTTAAAGCATTCCATGCAGGCTTTGAAAACTATATTGTATGCTATAAAGATGTACAATGATTAAATGTAAATAAGAAATTATAAAATAAGAATAAATATATAGACACACCAACAAGTTAACAAAACAATCAATTAAGTTACTGAGAATCTAGTAAGTGTGAAGTTGCTCATGAGAGTGTTGGCAGGCAGAATGATCAACTAGACTGTCAAAGGTCAATCATGAGCTCTCCTTGGCTCTGCAGATGGAATGCACAGCAGCAAGTGGTGATACGTATCTACTGCTAAATGAGAGGCAAATTAAGACCAGAGCGAAGTCCCACAAGAGTTCCTGCCAACAGAAGGAAAAGAGAACAGGGGACCGGAGACATACCCAATATCCCCCAATTTATGTTAAGTCCAAGGCACGCCTATGGGGCTGGCCTCTAGTGTTCTGACCTCAGCCCTCTCTTCATTTGGCCTGAGATGTCTGTAAGTACCAGCATCTCAGTACCTCCCACAGGTCAGCAGCCTGTGCTCTGCATGGATTCCTGGAGAACTGAGCTGGGCACCCTTCTTGGAAACAACTACTCAGAGAAAGATAATGGGGCCATATTGATTCTCTTCCTCTTGTCTGATTTTGTGTATCTGGTTTTTCCAATTATCTAGCATGCTGATAGTTTCCTAGGGTTGCCCTAACAAACTACCCACAAACTTGGTAGCTTAAACAATAGATACTTATTGTCTCTTAGTTCTGGAAGCTAGAAGTCAAAGGGCAAGGTATCAGCAGACTTGGTGCCTTCTGAAGGCTGTGAGTGAGAATCACTTCATGCTTCTCTCTTACTTCTGATGTCTTGCTGGTAATCCGTAGCGTTTTTTAGCTTGTGAATGTATCACCGTAATTCCTGCTCACACGGCGTTCTCACATGGCGTTCTCCTGTGAGTGTGTCTAATGTCCAAATTTCCTCCTTTTGTAAGGACAGTAGTCACATAGGTTTAGTGCCCACCCTAATGTCCTCCTTTTAACTTGATTACTCTATAAAGATGCTTCCTTGAAATAAGGTCAAGTTCTGAGATACGAGGTATTAGGACTCCGACATATATTTTTCGTGGGTGACACAATCAACTTATAACGACCTAAGCATTTTAGTTTACTGTCATTTTTCAAAATTATTTATTTAATTTTATTTATTTATTATTATCATTCAGTTGGACCAGAGAAAGAGAGAGAGAAGGAAAGTGAGAAAGCAAGCCACCAGTTCTGGGACTCAAACCACAACTGGCCATGTGGGAATTTAGCACTTTGACCACCATGCCACCTTGTGGGTCCCGAACATTTTAGCTTACTTTCAAAGCTGATTAGAGTAAAAGATCTAGTCATTCATTTATAAGTTCCTGAGACTGTATATTAGTATATTAAATGTTTTTATGCCCAAAGTACTAGCTGTTCTCTGTTCATCCCTTTACCCCTAAACCTTTGTGCTTTTAAGTAAAGTCTCTCTCTCTCTCTCTCTCTCTCTCTCTCTCTCTCTTTTCTCTGCCTCTCTCTCAGCCCCCAGACTGCGTCTCAGGTGGGTAAAGTTGGCAAATTTAGCAGCAGACTTCTTTCTCGTTGGGCTCCTCCCAGAGGCCTTAACCCAGGAGTGATAGAAAGTAAGGGCAAGGTAACTCCCAGAGAGGACCCCTAATAGATTGGCAAACTGCTTGCCTAGTACAAGGTTCAAAATGATAAGGTAAGGGCATATGATAACCATAGCTGAAACTGGTTTTGAGAATTCTGAAACTACCCGTTGAGATGGGTTCTAAGTGTGGAGCTGTGTCCTGCATTTATCTCATCCAAAGAGCTCTACAGCTCCTACGGAGAGCAACGCAGCCAGTAGATGCGCTAGGAGAAGCGTGGGACTGAATACAAAGCAGTGCTGCTTGTTCTGGTGTGTCTATGAGAAACGGCAGCATGGTTTTCAGTGTACGTGGTAGGTGGGTATCCTGCTGGGCACAAGATGCCCCAGTGCTAAGGGATGGCATCTATGAGTTATTTGGAAATTCGTGTCTCCTGAGTAAGGGTGGAAACTGCGGGTGGTAAGTAGGTGTGCTGGAGAACACATAAACACTTCCCAGACCCAAGATCTCCATTCATGAAGGGGTACATTGCCATCTGGAAATGGGCCGACAGATGCCAGTCATCTGCTTTTTCAAAGGGAAGTCAAAAATCTCAAATTGTATTAATATGAAATTGCTAATTTTCAAAATGTTAGCCATTAATTTTTTTTGTCTTTTGTTTGTTGTTTTAAGATTGAACAGACCAAAGAATACATGTTGGTGAGCCAAATCTAGCCAGTAGGCTTGTTGCCTGGGATTCCCACTTGAAAACAATTTTGTTTTAAAATATCAAAATCTGGGGCCATGCAGTGGCACGGCAGTAAAACCCAATACTGTGCAAGGCTGACCCACATGGGAGTCTTCCAAGTTCGTGTCCAGAGTATACTGGGTATGCACGTGCCCGTGTTCCAGGACTAGTCAAGGGAGGGGTAGACCCCATTAAGGGGACCCCATTGGAGGTGTTGTCTCTCAGTCTCTCTTTCTCACTCATGGGGAAAAATAAGTAAATATACTTTTAAATATACACACACACACACATCAAAAACTAATGTATTTTAACTAAACAGCCAGCTAGATAGCTATTCTTTGCTCCTTTATTCTTATAGATTGAGCAAATTCACAGATTATTAGTACTTCTAATTTGTAAATCTTTAAAAAAAAATACCTATCTGTTAGCCTTAGAAAATATGAAACAAAAAAATAAGCTGCAAACCAGTGGGGTATGTGAGTCTCCACCAAATGTTCTGGACATGTGCCTGTAGCTACTTTGCTCAGACAGCTGCTCATGTCTCTCCTGATCAGACAGTTCTTTGTGCCACGCTCCACGAGGGCAGAAGAAATTGGGGACCTCCCCCAAGCCCTTGGTTACTTTTATCACTATTATTATCAGTATCATTATTATAACAGTGGTAACAGTAGCTTACAATTACCAGTGATATTCTCTATATTTGTTATGAGTATTGTCTTGGGATCTGCAGGTGGTATGATGGTTAAGGCACTGGATTCTCACATGGTCGACCGCGGTTTGAGTTCTGGACCTGGTGGCTTGCTTTCTCATTTTCTCTCTCTCTCTCTGATTTAATTAAAAATAATAATAATGAATGAAAGAAAATTAAATAAAATATTTTTTTAAAAAAAGAACATTGTATCATATAATTCTTTTTTTTTCTTTTTTTTTTTTTCTTGGAGAGATTTTTGCTATAGTGCACATACGCTCACCAGACAGACAGAGACAGAGAGACAGAAAGCGAGAAATCACCCCCTAGGGGGGATGACCATGACACAGTCCCTTTTCCTCCTTTCTCCTCTTGGGATCTTGGGCACGCGCACACACATGCCCGGTGCGAGTTTAAGCCACCGGGTCTGGGACTCGAACCGCATTCAACTACATGGGAGTCCAACAACATAGCCATCATGCTAACTGCTGGTCCCTATCATATAATTCTCATGGCTACCTTGCAAGATGGGTATTAATTTCTCTCAATTTCCAGATGAGGAAACTAAAGCTTAGTCACTGAATCATATGTGGAGTTAATAATGGCAGATTGGAGAGTTTAAGCTATTTCTCCAGATTCTCATTCTTTTACTTCATAGTTCAAAGTGGGGGGTGGAATTTAAAATATCACCAAGACATTCAAATGCCCTGCTTTAGGATCAAACTGAACTTTTTCATTTTTTTAGAATTTTTGTAAAGATGTACAAGTAAAAGTCTAACTTCCTTGAGGATGTTAAAAACATTTCAAGTCAAGTCAAAAAAAATAAAATGGAGGGAGGAAAGAAGAATCGAAGAGTTTCCTATTATGGTGCTATCTACATAATACTTCTTGATAAGAAAACCCTGGGCATTAGCAGGGGCCTTGTGTATGAATCAGTTTTCAAAGCTGAGCTTGCCTGAGGCAGCCAGTCTGGAAGTATGTTCAGACAGACATGGTGAAGTATTTGGACTGATAAATGTTTACAAAATAGAAATTTGAAAATCCAAGGTGTTCAGATTAGATAGTAACAAGTGGAGAGGGACTCAGGATGACTAAAGTGGATGTAGCATAAAGTTCTTCAGAGACAAGAAGGGCAGAAACATTGTGGCAGTCCAGGAAAACATGCTTCCAGCCTGCTTTTATTAATGTATATTTTTAGAGAGAGAGATTTTTGCTATAGGGCCCACGCACTTGCCAGAGAGACAGAGAGACAAAAATCAAGAAATCCCTCCCTGCCAGGGGGAATGGCCATGCTACAATCCCTTCTCCTCTATTCTCTTCTTGGGATTTTGGGCACGCGCGCACACACACACACACACACACACACACACACCTGGTGTGAGTTCTAGCCTTCTTTGTTCAGGCTCCAGAGTATGGCATGGAAGGTACCAGATGAAACTATTGTATTTTCTCTCTTTAGTGGGGAGTCTCCTGTTCAGTTTGAAATAAGTGAGCATGAAATACATAAACATCAAAAATTATTATTACTATTTAAAAAAAAAAAAAAACATCGAAATCTTAGAGAGGGCATTTGGGTGTTTTGTTGGTACCCTGGATGCTAGTAGACCCCAAACCTGCAGTTAGACACTCCCTGGGCTATACATTCTCCTGGGCTCACAAGCGTCTTTTGGTTTTCAAAGGAACTGATTTCACAGAGCTATTATGCATCAGTTATGATTATGTTTGATTGAAACAAAATAAACAGGGAGTTTTCTACATCAACATTATTTTCCTACATAGAAAAAATTGAGAATGAAGACCAGAAACTTAAGCTAAACAATGCATAAGCTCACAGGTGAGAATTTTTCCGTTCCTGATTTTTTCCTAGGTAAAGCAGTCACTTAACAAACACAGTCACACACCACATAATGTTTCAGTCAGTAATGGACACTATATATGACACTGGTCCTGTAAGATTTTAATGTAGCTGAAGAATTCCTATCACCTTGTGATGTCGCAGCCATCATAATGTCATGGTGCAATGCAGGACTCACATTTGTGGTGATGCTGGCATAAACTAACCTGGTATGCTGCCAGTTGTATAGAAGTAACAGTGCATGATACTTGATGGTAATAAATGACTACGTTGCTGATTTATGTATTTACTATGCATCTATCATTAGAGTGTATTTATACTTAACAACAAAACCCACTTTATTATAAAATAGTATATCTTGCTATGCTGGGAGGAGCCTCCTACATCTATTTACTGAATCTCTTGATTGCCTCATTTTCTCTTGTGTTGGATTTCATCCGATGCTGGTTTTTTTTCATCATGGCCCTTCTTTTTTGAGGAGGAAGATATTGATATTGATAGTCTTGACTCCGTGTGGGGCTAGGCTAATGTGTGTGTTGGTGTCTTAGTTTTTTAATTTTATTTTGTTTTGTTTTAAACAGCATTGAAAAGAAAGTGTATTTAACTGTACTCAGCTCATAATACAGCAAATAGGTGAACAGAATAATAATTCATGACATGTAGCATGTTTAATGAGCTGGCAACAGAGAAATTTGGTCAAAGAAAAGCATAACTTTGTCCTTAGGAATTAGAACCGAGGGACTCCATAATCACCTGGCATCCACTCCATGTTGTGTCTATGGTTAGAAATGTACATGATAGGAACTCCTGGGATCTTCCAGATTCTTCGTTTAAGATCTGGGTCAACTGTGGTCCCAGTTTAACACCTGTGCTGAGTTACTCTCTGTACCAAGCCGTCATCTGCATAGGTTCCTTTATGTGTGCATGGTAATGGTTCAAATCTTGGATCCTTGGCAATTCTTAGAGCACTTGATACTTTTGCCCTGATTTCCCGGTGTCAGGCATTACACAGTCAGTTATACAAGGGATACACCCGGGATACAGACACCCCATCATTGACTGCAGTAAGTCCAGTTCAGCTTTAATGGAAAAGTAGATAAAGTTAGTATCAACCAGGATGTGGTAAGGTGAACCCAGCTGTGGATTATATTGAAAGAATAAGCAGGAAGGGGAATGTCTCTTTCCTTCAGTGTGCTGGGATTCTTCTGTTCTTTCTTTTTAGGTTTTAATCTGTCCTTTTCTTCAAGCTTCTGATCTCTAAGACTAAACATTCACTTCATGGTCACGTACTGTGTTCTTTTGTTTCCCTGTGCTCATGCCACATCCTTGTTTCTTTGGTGTCTTAGTTTCTAATGGAAAGGTTAGAAAGTAAAAAAGAAAACAAACAAACAAACAAACAAAAAAAGAAAAGAAAAAAAACTTAGGTCCAGCAGATGACATAATGGTTACAGAAGAAGAAGAAGAGGAAGAGAAGAAGAAGAGAAAAACTGCTTTGCCATCAGGGATACAAAACAGACACATGTAAAATGGCCATCAAAGATCCCTTTCTGTCCATGTTCAAGTACTGTTTGGAGGTTGGCTTAAAATCATTGGAAAAGATAGCTCAAAATGGAATGGCTTGGTATGGCTTTTTCAAAATATCTAGAAATGTATTGTTCTGTAGCAACTATGTGTGATTTGCACCTTTGGAGACTGAACATTCTTTACCATGAATCCTGATGAAAGATTGTCCTCTCAGGATTCTCCAAATAGAATGTAGCTTTCTGTGCTTTGGCATGTCCCATAGAATGAGCCGGAAACTCAAGGAAGAAGGACCTGCCACTGTCCCAGAGTATTTATCAGCCATGCTCTGGGACTCATCCCACTCTCTGGGAAAGGGTATTTTCCACTTTGAGTAATAAACCATTTTTAAATTATACAAGAGATCTTGGATTTGTGTACATATGTGAGCCAAGTCATTATCTAGCCCTTACTATGATTTCACTAGTCACAGGCAAGTGAAAATGGCACTCAGGACTCCAAAAGAAACTATATGAGCTATAATAGTTATTTTCTAAATGTAAAGGGAAAGGCTTATTATAACTAATCTAGAATAAAATAATACATTAAAAATTTGCATTAATTTAATAGCATCATCCTAGGAAGGAGAGAATTATTATTTACCATCTCTTAAAAAGATTAGGTTTAAATCATTGCCCTCTGTGTATCTCACAATCCAGTGTTCAAAGCCCAAAGAGACTTCAGTTTGATTAAGTCATAGTTTGTATTTTCAGTTTGTGAAGAGTGAACAGTTGGTCGTGAACTCCAGCTGATCTGCAGGAGATGCGTAATTCTATGGAGAATTACAAGAGCACAGAAATCCAATGTGGGGATAGAAGATGATTTTAGCTGCACAGTTCCATTTCCATTGTGCCTGTCCTGATCTGTTGTAAACCTGATAAGATCAAAAGCATATTTTCCCACTAATTAACAGCTGTTTCTCTTTTCCAGTGTTCTGTCTCCTGTGGTGGTGGAGTGCGGATTCGCAGTATCACATGTGCCAAGAACCATGACGAACCTTGTGACGTGACCAGAAAACCCAATAGCCGAGCTTTATGTGGCCTCAGGCAGTGCCCATCTAGTCAGAGAGTTCTGAAACCCAACAAAGGCACAATTTCCAATGGGAAAAATCTACTGACACCTGAGCAAGATCCCTCAAAGCGCATCCTTCCACCTACATCCAGTCCCACAATGCTGACCACGCCCGTAGTGTCTAAATCTGTGAGTGCAAGTACTCTGGCAGTCAACACCCAGAGTCCTACCACAGTCACCACCGGACACCTTGATGGGAAACAGTGGCAAAATAGTTCAACCCAAACTATGCTGGATCCCCACTATATCATTTCCACTGGGAGTACTTCCCTGCCCATCCTCACATCTTTGTCTCCAAGTCTCCAGTCAACTGATAATATTTCCAATCCAGGTACTGCTCCTACCTTGGGAGACCTAGCTACAAGTGCTTCTGACTTGTCATCTTCCAGCAATCCTGTGACATGGCAGCTGACTCCATTTCATAATTCCTTCACCAAAGATCCAGAAATGGAGATTCAGAGTGGCTCAGGAGAAGACAATGAACAGCCTGAGAACAAAGACAAAAGTAACCCTGTAATATGGACCAAGATCAGTGTACCTGGAGATGATGCCTCTATGGAAAGGACTACAGAAATGCCACTTGGACCCCTACCAACACCTTATCTCAGAGATGAGTCCTCATGGCCCTCTTTCAGCACTGTGGTGGAAGGACTGCTACCCAACCAAAGGGCCAGTACTCTCAAAAATGGAACACCCAGGATAGAGGGGATGGCCACTGAGAAGCCACCCAGCACTCTTTTCCCTCTGGAAGGAGACCATGAGCCAGCAGTCTTAGAAAAATCATTAAACCATGACCACCTAGAACTTCCAAATGTCATGAATGTAACACACAGTTCCGAACAAGTTCTGACTGAGGAAGATGCAACAAGTCTGATTGCTGAAGGTTTTTTACTGAATGCCTCCAATTACAAACAGATCACAAAGGGCCACAGCCCTGCCTACTGGGTTGTTGGAAATTGGAGTGAGGTAAGAGGTCCCTTTTCCTACCTGAGACCTGATCGTACATGGAAAATAACTAGGAATGTTGCTTTCTTATGCGGGTTTCAAAATGAACTTGCATTAAAATACAACAGGTCAGGGTTGGAGGTGACATGGTAGTTAAAGTGCTGGACTCCCATGTTGCCAACTGTGGTTTGAACTGTGGACCTGGTGGTTTGAAAATCACACTGGGCATGTATCCATGCACGCCCAAAATCCTGAGAAGAGAATTGGAGAAGGAGGGACTGCGGCATGGCCATCTTCACTGTGGGGTGATTTCTCACTTTTCATCTGTCTCTCCTAGTGAGACATGCCACATATGTCCTGTGGCAAAAAAAAAGCTTAAAAGATAAAAAGTTATTAAAAAGCATCTCAGACTCTAAAAAAGATTAAAAATATAATAGGGTCTTCAAAAAGTTCATGGAAAATGTATATAGTGAAAAAAACTATCCAAGGATTAATTATTTTTTCACACTAAAATAAACTTGTGCTTTAATTCCATTTCTCCACAAACTTTTTTTTTTTTTTTAAGAGATTTTTGCTATAGGGCTCTTGCACTTGCCAGAAAGACAGAGAGAGACAAAAAGCAAGAAATCACCGCCCCACCACCACCACCACCATGGGGTAATAGCCACACTGCAATCCCTTCTCCTCCATTCTCCTCTCGGGATCTTGGGCACAAACACACATGTGCCAGGCATGAGTTCAAGCCACAGGGTCTGGGGCTCAAATCATGGTCGACTACATGGGAGTTCAGCGACATAGCCATTATGCCAACTGCTGGTCCCTCTTCACAAACGTTTTAAAAAGAACTATTTATTTAATTTTATTTATTGCTACTGTTATTATTTAATTTGCTATAGGGCACACAGACTCATCAGAGAGAGACAAAAAGAGCAAAAGAGAAAGAAAGTGAAAAAGTAAGCCACCTGGACTTACTTTCCAGGACTCAAACCACTGTCAGTCATATGGGAGTCTAGCACCTTAACCTCCATGCCACCTGCAAACTTTCTGAAGTCTCTCCACGTAGCCTAATGTGAGAAAAAAAATTGAAGCAATCAGGTGAAGCCTCACTTTCCTCCTTAACACCCTAATTCCTCAAATAGAAGGGAAAATACAGAAAAATAGAATGAAGAAAAGAGAAGAAAGGAAGAAAGATGATATAGACCGGGAAAGAGAAAAAAATACAGTGAAAAGAGCCCTCAATTGAGTCAAAAGGCCTGGGTCAGTCAGCTGTGTCAACATGGAGAATTCAGTCAATCTCTCTGAGCCTGCCTTTGTCTACAGAACGGAAGGGCTCTTGCAAAGGATCTCTCCTGTCCCTTCCAGCTATAAACTGCAATTATCCTGTAATGAAGGACAACTGAAAGTCCTGAGTTTACATTTCAACCACAAAGCCAGTGCTGAGATTTGATTTAAACCTGTGAAGTTATAACAATTGGAATGGAAATCTAAGACAAAACTCTTTATAAGAATCCTATAACTCACTGTATCAATCATTGCTTTTTGGCCTGTTTTTCAGTGCTTGTATTTTTAAAAGTCGTGTCTTGACTCACTGAAATAAATAGAATATGTAAAGAAGGAAAAAAATAAACACAATGACAAAATGTTGGCCCTATTTTCAGGCTTCAGACATTTAGCTAGATATTTGTTTTTCCATTTCTAGGAATAATCTTGTTCTTTGAAGCATTAAAATTATTTCTCACCTATTAGAATTTTAAAAGTACAATATTCAAACTTGTTAAATTAATGTCACAACTCAAGAGAGGACTTTGTGGCCAAGTAATCACATGTTCAAATGACTCAGCACTTTTATGACATGACTCATTTCCCTAGCTAAAGAGAAGTGAAATATTAGTAGCCAATATAAGAATAACAATACAATTATATTGATTTCCAAACAGCTTTTACATGTAATCTCTTATGACTCAGAAATAGAAGCTTCATTATACAAATTTATAAATAGGAAATCTATAATTTTTAGCAACTCAGTGATTTGTCTAAAAACACAATTTTCAATTGATGATGAACCTTCTAATTCCACTTTCATTTGCTGTCTCTCTAGTAAATTTCATCATCGACTGACAACTTAACAGTAGAAAATGATTCTGTTTATATTAATCAGTGTGATTGGTCATAGAATTACCAGACATACAGTATATATTAATATAGAGCAATAAATAGATAAATTCAAATCTCCAAAATTGTGTGTACCAAGGACCATAATAGTTGCATTTGAACTGTGTTTTCATATTGATTTATGTGTTATGTCTAAAATGAGCTATCACATTTATGTCAATAAAGCAGCACCCTATCATCTCCATTTACAAGCAAAGAATCCAGCTTCAGGGATAAAGAAGGTTTTTATGCTTGAAGTAATTCAACTTATTGAAAACAGAGATAAACAGGTCTCATGGTCCCTGACACTTTAGTCATAGTTCTTTCCTAATCAGATCTAAAGGGCCAAGACAATGTTGACAGTAAATATTTATAAAACCTGAACCATGCTTCATAATTTTATCAATGTATGACTCATAATTCCATGATTTATGCTAATTAATGTGTATTCTTTCATTTAATCTCATGAAAGCCCAAAGGGATCACTAATTCTTGTCCCTGTTTTAGAGATGAGAAAACTGAAGCTGAGATCAGTAGACTTTCATTAACTCCGGAGTCAGAATTTGAAGTCAGGCAGAGAGATCCAGAACCCATGATCCCTTGCAAATCAGAAAACATCATCCTCCTCTGTGCCTTTGGCTATATTTGTTTCTGCTTTGGTCATACTACATATAAAAATGATTCTAATTATGTGGTGACCCTGGGTAGACAGATAAGAAAATCTCATAGTTCACAAGAAAGTATTTAAAAATACTAAGGGAACCCACTTTTGAGTTCACAGGGACAAATAGTTCCTATAAGGTCACCATGGTTGATTTAGCCTAGAGAAATTGAAATAAAATTGATCTGTTAGGTTTTATTTTTTAAATGTTCATTCAAACAAGTCAGGCAGAGAGATCCAGAACCCATGATCCCTTGCAAATCAGAAAACATCATCCTCCTCTGTGCCTTTGGCTATATTTGTTTCTGCTTTGGTCATACTACATATAAAAATGATTCTAATTATGTGGTGACCCTGGGTAGACAGATAAGAAAATCTCATAGTTCACAAGAAAGTATTTAAAAATACTAAGGGAACCCACTTTTGAGTTCACAGGGACTCAACCAATAGTTCCTATAAGGTCACCATGGTTGATTTAGCCTAGAGAAATTGAAATAAAATTGATCTGTTAGGTTTTATTTTTTAAATGTTCATTCAAACAGTACTCTCAAAACATACCTTTTTTTTTTTTCCCAAAACCATGGGGCATCCCTACAGAGCAGATGAATGGGTTAATGTCTTCCTTCCATTGAAACAGTTTAGAGAGTTTATCATCTGCAGACCAAAACACAAAGAACTGTGGACTGTAGTTGTACATAATGAAAGTGACAACATAATTTTCCACAGCCTTTCAGAGCAGTGAAATGACCCTCCTCATAAATTGAGGCTACTAATTAATTTATATCATTTCAATACTTGGTTAATAGGAATGAGAACTGAAAGCACCTACAATTAAAGGCACTGTGGACCTTGAGAATAATACAACTTGGGTTTAACAGAATGTGAAAGAGTAGATGATAAGTTATAGAGTTAGAATTCATAATAGAACTATCAAAATATGAGTGACATGTATAATAGAGTATGTATATGTAATTAAAAATCACCCACAAATACTTATGTGCACAAACACATGCATGGACACACATTAGGGAGGTTAGGATGCTGATCCAGGCTGCAGTGTTGGTGGTAGAAAATGGTGCCATAGTCTAGGCAGTCATTTGGAAACCCAGGCTAACATGGTTCTACCATCTTTCCATCATCAAATTTGGGGTCATTTTTGCAGTCAACAAGAAAGGTAAAAGAGGTACTCCTGTAGGGTGTTAATTAGGCCAAGCCTGGAAGCAGTAAGAATCACTTCTGCTCATATTCCATTGTCCAAGTCAAATGTCAAACCAAACACGACAAAGCTGAGAAATGCAATCCAGTTGTGTGCCTAGAAAGAAGAAAAGGATTTTTGGTGAAAACCTGGCAATCTCTGCCACTGATTTTTCTGGTCACTGACATGATCTGCTGTGTGTGGGCAGATGATTCTGAAGTAATGAGGATGAGGGATTTGACTTATTGGGAGGTTATTGGAGTAGTTCAGATGAGGCCTGAGAATTATGCCAAGAATACTCAAGATGAAAAGGGGAAAATAAGTTCAAAGTAGATTTGAGACTTAAAATCAGTAGGAAGTTATAAATAATCAGATGTGGAGTGTGAAGAAGAGAAAGGAGAAGTGGACTCTGTCAAACCTATTCAGTTCGAATCTTAGGTATCTATTGAGTGGTTGTGCTCCTGTGGACTGAACACACATTGTATAGGAAAAATGAGTCTCCATCGAGGAAAAGAAAGAAGGGACAATGAGTTCAGTTGTAAGTTGAGTTTAATTGGTGGTGCCTCTGGGATATCCCAGTGATAACCAACAGATATTTGTATGTATGGGTTTGAGGTTCTTGAAGCAGAGGAAAATTGGAGGTAAGTTTTGGTAACCAAGAGCCATGAAGGTTAAAACCTTGAAAGTGAGTGAGGTCACCCAAGAATAGCCTGTGGGCTACAAGGAGTGGTGGCCCAGGTACTGGACTCTGGAAAACAACATGTTAAGTGGTTGACAGACAAAGAGATCCCTTGAGGAAGACTAGTTAGAAATAGTCTAATATTGAAGATTTAAATCAAGAAATAAGGTGTCATCAAAATCTAGGAATGTAAAAGTTGACAGTGGATCTATTTGTTTTGATGATTAGCTCATTTTTAGTGACTCTGGAGAACAATTTCAATATTGAGACAGAGGGAAGCACTGAATTTTAGTAAATCTTTAACAGGCTATCACATTGTTCAGAGGGACCCCTATATTAGGACCATTAATAAGGGTGGACAAACTCTTTTTGACCCACAAGTCAATACAAAAATTTTATTAAAAAGTGTCTGTAGGATGATTAAGGAAGTTTTTTTCCCCATATCATATCTTTTCATCCATCCTTAAATCCTAGAGCAGTTGTAGAATTGTTGTATTTAGGTATATTGTAGTAACTTTTGTCCTGAGGACACTTAATATACATTAATTAATTGATAAATACTAATTGATGTAATAAGAAATCACTATATCCAAGTAAACTAAACCAAAATAAAGTACACATCAAGCATGATAATTATTCAAACTCAAGGTTAATAAACACATTTTAATTACAGTAAATAAAGATACAAAGAATTGTTTCAAAAATCCCCATGGACTTAGAAATAAATCATCTGATTGAATATATCATAGCTCACTAAATTTTACTACAGTGACAGAGCTATTAACAGCTGCAAATTTCAGGCAGTTAGGCTGGAAACATGGAATTGGTCCAGATTGCAGTTTTTCAGAGCTACAAGGATATTATGAAAATAAAGTTATATGTTTTGCAGGAGTTCCCTACATGACAGGATTGGTGCCTGCTTCCTTCATGAATATTTTGAGATAAAATGTTCAATACACAGAATTGTCAGAGAGGGTCAAGACTCAGAATGGAAACTCAAAATTTTGAGTTTCTACTGTCCTTTTTTTAAATTCCTGACCCATTTCTGAAGCTGTTTCTTTGGAGTATCCCTTCCTGTAATGGGTCACTCCCTTCCTAATCACCAGATCTTACAGATTCCAGAATCACCATTGATATCAATGTGCCTTTGTCCTATTGAGGACAATAACTCTACATTTGTCAAGTCAATGTCACCCCATCATTTCTGTCACCTCTCTTTTGTTTCCTGTTAGTTTAAGGCTCAGTGGTCTCCAATCTGATAGTAGGAGTAATTTGGAAATGAGTTAGGGTGCTGTTGTTTGTTACAATGATGGGGAAGGAGGCTGTAGCTGTCATTCTGTGTCTGAGAGCCGAGGATGACAAAAGTCCTGTGATATTCAGGGAAGTCCCTTATAAGGAAAAATCGTCTAGTACAAATGCCAATGGTGCCCCAGTAGTTGAGAAAGAAGGACCCTCAGTTACTACTCTTGCCGAGGACACCTGCCTTTGCCTCCTTGCTGATCTGTACACTTCCATTCTCTCTCTTCTCCAATCTTTTACACATACTTCCAGAGATATAAGACTGCCAAATAGTTTTCTTTTTTTAACTTTTATTTATTCATTCACTTTTTTATTTGACCAGACACACACACACACACACACACACACACACACACACACACACACACACAGAGAGAGAGAGAGAGAGAGAGAGAAAGCAAGCCACCAGGTCCAGGACTAAAACCATAGTTGGCCATGTAGGTGTGTCCAGCACCTTAACCACCAGTCCACCTGCTGCTGGTCCCAAGATTGCCAAGTTAGTTTTCTAATAAAACTGTTTTAATGATTCCAAATTCCTGCTCAGAAGTCCCCGGTATCTCCTCTTTAAATACCATATCAGATAACCCTATATAGTAATGAGGTCTTTATAGATATATATAATTTGTACCCTCAAACTTCACTGCTTCTTATTCTTCTCCATCTATCTTCAGTTTCAACAAATCTAAATTGCTCAGTTTCTTTTAAGCCTTCTATCTCTCCTAGTCCAATACTTTTGTCTCCTCTGCTTGGAATTTCCTCCTCCTTCTCTATCCTTTTAAGCCCCACCTGTTGTTCAGAATCAAGCTTTGAGTTCTCTCTCACTCAGCTTTCTCTGATCTTTAATGTAGGAAGTAATTTGTAAAGTTCCTTAGGGTTTGGTCTGAAAACTCTAACGATGTCTTCCCACCTGCTTTCTTGTGTCAAAAGGCTGTTCATGGTCCTCACTTGACATAGCACACTCCTTTCACTAATTGTGGTTTCAAAAATTAAGTAATCCATGGAAAAACTAAGTAAATTCTATAAATAAGCATAAGGCTTGAAACCAGGCTTTCTGAGTTTGAGTCCTGGCTCAGTCACTTCCTAACTGTACAACCTGACTCTATCTCAGTTTCCTCATCGGCAACATGAGGACGATGACTCTACCCAACTCATAGGATTGTAATAATATAAAATAACCATATGAAGGTTCTCAGAAGAGGCCAGGCATGTAGAAAGTAGTCAGTGTTTGATATATATAAATATAAAATTTACAAAACATAAAATTTAGGAGTTAGGCACTATTCAGGGGTATGGCTCTTATGTGGTTCTATCGGTTGTCTACTGCCACAATACAACACCCAAAACTCAGTAAAAAATTTTTTTGTTAATGAGTCTGTGAGTTAATGAGACGTTCTGCTAATCTTAGCTTGGGCTAGCAAATGCAAGAGATCTTCAAAAAGGTCATGGAAAATGCATATTATGAAAACACTATGCATGGATTTCTAAAACTTTTTGCGCCAAAATAAACTTGTAATTTAATTCCATTTCCACAGATTTTTTGAACATCTGCTGGAGGGTCAGCTAAGGGCTGACTGGGTTACCAGCTGTTTCATGTAAGGTCTCTCCTTCAGCAGCCTTGTCCAGGTTTATTCTCATGGCAAAGGCAGGGGTCCAAGAACCAGAATGGAAAGCAAGATCTCTTTCTTTTTCTTTTACTTTTTTTTTTTTTTTTGGAGAGGTTTTTCACTATAGGGTGCATGCGCTCGCCAGAAAGACAGAGAGAGACAGAGAGACAGAAAGCGAGAAATCACCCCCCTAGGGGGGATGGCCAGGCCACAGTCCCTTCTCCTCCATTCTCCTCTTGGGATCTTGGGCACGCACACGCGCCCCAGCGTGATCTTAAGCCACCTGGTCCGGGACGTGAACCACAGTCGACTACATGGGAGTCCAGCGACATAGCCATTATGCTAACTACTGGTCCCGAAAGCAAGATCTCTTGAGAACTGCCACATTATCCACTCCATTCTTTTGGCCAAAGTGCATCATAAGAAGAGCCCTAATTCAAGATCTAGGGAAATAGATTCCAGTTTTTGAGAGAAGCCAAAAAGTTCCTTTGCAAAGAGCCTAAGTACAAGGAAGTGTTAAAACCATTAATATAATCAATCTGCCACAGTGGCCAATGCACTTCAGCTGCTGTTATCTCTATTACATAGATAAATAATACGGTACAAAGGAGATAGTGCTGGAAACTTATGAGAGATATTAATCGAATCTTAAAGAATGTTAAGGAGAAGGGAAGATTATCTCTACAAATGAGCCATTTGGAAAACATGATGATGTAGCCTATTTTCTGCTCTTCCCTTTCTGTAATTTTATAATATATCTACCTAACAACTCTATTGTGCTTTATTTATATTTTATAACACAAGAACTTGCACAAAAATGAAACACAAAATTATATGAAAGGTGAAAATGCTGCAAGAGAAATACAAGGCTTGTCTTTATCTACAGCTCATCAAAAGACACTTTTAAGAATTTCATAGATAGGAGTTACATTCCTTTTGTTTTCATTGGCTCAGAATTGTGTTTCCTATGTCCAGAAACAGCCTCTTCTTTTAAGAGTAGGCAAAAAAGACAGGATTCAACAAAAATAAATTACATGAAAGAATTAGGCATATAAAATAGAAGAAATTATTGGGAGGAAGTTTGCAGAGTTTTCGAGGTGACCCCATGCTAAACTACTGAGATATTTAGGAATGATAAATAGAAGAAAACACTTTGAGAGAAATGGGCTGTGCTGATTTATTTACTACCAGTGGATCAAATGATGAGTAGCATCATGTTGTAACGTCTTCCTGATTCTAAGTAGCTCTGAGGACCAAAGCATCAGCATCAACTGAGAGCTTGTGAAAAAATGCAGAATCTCCCCCTCACCCTGGACCTACTGAATCAGAACTGCATTTAGCAAGGTTCTCCAGTGACTCACATGGATGCTATGGTTTGAGTAAGCACTCCTATAATCCTGCAACACATGTTTATAACAGATGTAATGAACCCCAGTTATAAACGCCAGTCTTATTCCTTGAGCAGTTAACTCTCAAAGGCTCAGTTCCTTTTTTTTTTTTTTTTTTGGAGAGATTTTCACTGTAGGGCGCGTGCGCTCGCCAGACAGACAGAGAGAGACATAGAGACAGAAAGCGAGAAATCACCCCCCAGGGGGGATGGTCACGCCGCAATCCCTTCTCCTCCATTCTCCTCTCGGGATCTTGGGCACGCACGCACACGTGCCCGGCGTGAGTTTTAAGCCACCGGGTCCGGGACACGAACCGCGGTCGACTGCGTGGGAGTCCAGCAACATAGCCATTACGCTAACTGCTGGTTCCCAAAGGCTCAGTTTCTTTATCAACGCTATAACAATACCAGGCTACATCACAGGTTTGTCACTGAGAAGAGGAAGTGAGATGATGTCAATGCACTGTTAGACGGATATGAAGTCAGAAGCAGATGGACCTGACATCTTCCCTAAGCAGTCTTGGTATGGAATGCAGCATTTTGCCTGCAGCACATTAGGCATTTATTCCAGGATGAGATCATTTTTAAGGTTTATTTCTTGAGCCAAGAAGAGAGAGAGACACCCCCCAAATCATGCCACAATCCACACCAAGCCTTAGCCAACCTGGATCATGGACACACATGTGCCTAGTGTACACAGGGAAGCCTGAGGATGTGACTCTAGGCCCTTCCTTCTGAATCCAGCATCACAGAGCTTCACATTAGTGCTGCAGCACTGGCTGGCCCCATGCCAAGATAACATCTAAAGAGAAATAAATTTCCATTTGCATTAGATTTTCCTCCTAGCTATAAATCAGGGATTTTGCAACCATGGCTGTTTATTAGAATCAGGTAGGAATTTCTTTCTTTCTTTCTTTCTTTTTTTGAAGAGGTTTTCGCTATAGGGCACATGTGCTCACCAGACAGAGAGAGACAGAGAGACAGAAGGCGAGAAATCACCCCCCGGGGGTATGGTCATGTCGCAATCCCTTCTCCTCCATTCTCCTCTCGGGATCTTGGGCACGCACACACACGCGCTCGGTGTGATTTTTAAGCCACCAGGTCCAGGACGCGAACCACGGTTGACTACGTGGGAGTCCAGCGACATAGCCATTACGCTAACTGCTGGTTCCTGGAATTTCTTTCTTTTAATACTGATCTCTAGGCCCAGCCCCTAGAGATCTGGATTGATATTAATGTTGGGGGAAAGAGGGGAGCAGCATCAGATTTTTTTTGAAAGTTCTGTAGGGCAATTTTAGTGGGCAACAGAGACTGAGAGTCGCAGGGATAGGGTGTATCTAAGGATGTGGCCTCAGCCTTGGTCTTCTCTCTTGTCTCCAACAGTGCTCCACCACGTGTGGGCTGGGGGCCTACTGGAGGACCGTGCAGTGCAGCACCCAGCAGGACACCGACTGTGCCACCATTCAGAGGCCTGACCCTGCGAAGAGGTGCCACCTCCGTCCCTGTGCTGGCTGGAAAGTGGGAAACTGGAGCAAGGTGATGAATGTATCAGTCTTGGCAGAATCTTGGTGGGGAGGAAGATTCATATATAAGCCTTTGCTAAAATTGGTTTCTGTCCTCCTTTCTACTTTCCTGCCCCCTTCTGTCTCTTTTCTTTTTATAAAATAATGGATGAGTAAATCGTAGGCGTTAGTTACCAAAGGCCTACTTTACATTACACAAAATCTTAGAAGTACAGTTTTTATTAATCCACATGTTTTTACTGTGTCAAGATAAGCCAGAAGAAGTTAAATTTGCATAATTAATTGCTAGCCTGGCATGCAACACCATTTCTAAATTACTTAGATTTAGCATTATGATGAATAATTATACATTATCGCATGTATAATTAAATCATGGCTCAGCAGCTGTTCACAAAGAAAATAAGCCTTTTAATCTGCTAGACCCAAAATGAAAAGAAAGCTGAGGCATAAAGAATAAATGGGGCTTTAAATATGTATTCTCTGTATTAATTTTTTGAAGTGATTTTTTTTTACCATCTTTACTAATCTGCCTGTGGTTACTCCCTTTGCTGTACCATCTGCATAGTCCCTTGTGAAAAGGCCATGTCAGGGTTAAGATTAGTTGGTCCTGGTGCTTTGAGGGGCTAATCAGGCCCAATATGCCCTCTGCCCTGTGCTGGGGCTGAGGCAGCCCTTGGTGGATACTCCAGCTATGAGACACTGGTCAGTTTGGGAAGAAGGTGGGACGGGGGGACAGGGAGGCAGGTTTGAGGGCCAGTGAGCAGGTAAGAAGAGTTGAAATGTGAACTGTGTATTTATCTTTTCTTTGTAAGTCACACTGAACCCCAGGACACTAATCTAGCCCTTTAAAATCCTTAGTTTTCTCATCTCTGAATTGAAGTGGATAATACTGCCTCTACTTATCTTGTAGAGTAGTTGAAGGAGTTAAAATAGAAAATATGTGTAAAACAACTTTGTGAATGGTAAAAACAGAACAAAATCTATTCCATTAAAGTCCTGGACAAACTTTGAGCTCTAGGAAAAGGTTAGGGCTGACTGTGAGGTACTCTAGGATGCTCCTCTCTGAAGAGATAGCTGAGATAGAAGACGAGGCGAAAGAGAGCTGCCCAGGAAGTTTGGAGATACTAGTATCCCTTCTAGACACTAGTTCCTTCATCTAGTGGAGAACTCATATCCCCAAACATATTGCGTGGTGTCTTCACAGGACATCTCTGGTTTTCCTGGCAGACTTACATGTCAACAGTAACATGGGATGCTATTTATCTGCTTTAGGACCCTTTCCAAAGTAAGATTCTGATCTTTGGGATTAGTGAGGAAGTGGAGCTCCTTGAAAAAGTGACCACACATTTTTTTGACACCTGCCAATAGCCCTTCCTCTGTTCCTTGCTTTTGTTTTGTTTTGACTATAGAGCATGTGCACTCCCCAAAGACTGACAGACGGAGAGAAGAAAAGTAAGAAATCACTTCCAGGGGGTATAGCCATGCTGCAATTTCTTCTCTTGGGATATTGGGCACACACACACACATGCTCCTGATATGTTCCTTGACCCTCTGGATCTAGGACTCAAACTGCACAGTTAGCCTTATTGAATACAGCCACCTTAACCACTACACCACTAGCAAGGCTGGTCCCATTTCTCTATTTCTAACCCTTTTTTTGTTTTTCCAGGAATGCTGGTTCTTCTTTCTTTCTCTTCTAAATAACAAACTCACAGTCCATCAAGGTCTAAATGCTTGGTTACAAATTCTCTTCTATATCCAGAATACACTCCAGAAACATTTTATATCCTTGACCTTGTTAAATGTTGTCCCAGTCTTAAAGTTTCACTTTTCTTTCACTGGGAATAATTATTTCCTAGGGAATTACATGGTTTATCGAATGGACAGAGGCGTGAAATAGCTCTTACTTTGACAAGGTCACTTCCAGCCTGAGGAACTTCTAGCTGCTATGAAACCCTGACAGAGAGATCAAGGATGTCTTTCCTGAGGTCAGGCCTCCTAAGGAAAGCCGTGCTTGTCAGGAGCCTGCCTTGCTTGTCTTCCTCTCTCGAGGCCTGGAGGACTGCAAACATATTAACTGTTGTAGCACTCCAAGTGATTCTGCAGAAGTTGCTCATGACGTATCATCAGGTAATATAGAATGAAGTAACTGCTACCTCTAAAATCAAATTCTCTGGCAGCCTTATAGCACACTGGTTAAGGGAGCCAGACTATATGTGGCTGGCTACAGCAGCTTACAAAACACACTGAGCATATGTGTGTTTGTGACCAAAATCCTGACAGGAAATGGAGAAAGGAATTTCCAGCATGACCGCACCCTCAGGACCTCTCCTTTCTGGGATGAGCACATGTGCTCTCTGGCAACTAAAAACACTCCATTCTTATCAGTAAAGAAAATATCTCTTCTCTCAGGATACTAGAGCCACCTATGTAAAAGACACTAACTACTGAGAGTCAACTGCTTTGGTTTTTTCTTTTGCTTTGTTTTCTGTTACTATCATGAGTATTATACACAGGACATCTGCCTTCCTCAGGCATGATAATTTAGAGTTTATCTTAAATCTTGGTGATTGAGACTTTTTTGATTGCCCTATCACTAATCAGTTTCTATGGCTTTCTGAAGTCAAATTATGCACTAGTAAAGATTCGAAATCCTTTCTCAGTTTCCCTGATTTTGTTAGGCCTTTTAGCTCATTTGGAGGAAAACTTCCAGAACCAGGAATAGTAAAGTAGATCCCTAGTTTTGCCTTTAAATATTTAAGGGATACAAAAATGAAAAATTATCTGTCGATCATAATGTGTATGCTAATATCTTTGACTGAATCAATGTGCGATGTATTCATGAAACAATAAAAAATAAATAAATCCTGGCTTTAAGCTATACCTAAGCCAGGAAAAACAAAACAACAAAACAAAACAAAACAAAACGGAGGGTTTAGATTCTGCCAAGTTGATTGTCTTTTCACAGATATGAGAGGACTTCAACAAGTTTGTGGGAAAATGGAATTAAAGTACAAGTTTATTTTAGGGCAAAAAAATATTGAAATCTATACATAATTTTTTCATAATATGCATTTTCTCTGAACCTTTCGAAGACCTCTTACACTTTCTCAGGAGAAGTCTATTTTTACCTTGAATCTTCTGTATTATCTCACTAACCTCCACTGCAGATCCAGAGATACTTTAATTCTCATAGAGCAACAGAGCATGTTGTAGCCACATCCGAACACAGAGATATCATACCTGAGGTACCACTGTATTATTGTCTGCATTGCATCTGTTTTGCTGGCTTATGTCTCTAAAACCACTCTTCTCCTTGAAGCCTGATACAACTGTTGTGAAGTTTTTCTCCCTGGCAAGAGAATGAGACTGCCCATTTAGGTGTCTACCTCTTTATAATGCCTAAAAGTAGTTTATCAGGATGTCTTGCTCTCTCTTCATGTATTCATCTGTCTGAAAGAAAATTAGCATTATAGTCCTCAGGTTTGTCCTGGAAACAAACATGACAACATGCAATTCTGCAGAATTAAATCCTTGAAGCAGCCCTGATTTGGAATCTGATACATCTGGATGGGTAAGCCCATGCTGTCATTAGCCAGCATGTGACACTAGGCCATTCATCAGCCTCTTAGGATCTTTGGTTTTGTCATCTCTAAAATGAAGTGGATAACATTGCTTCTACTTACCTCATAGAGTTGCTGTAAGAATCAAAATAGAAGGTGTATGTAAAACAACTTTGTAAATGGCCTGACTATGAACACAAAACTCTAGACAAGCTTTGAGTTCTAGGTAAAGGTTAAGCTAGATATCAGATATTTACTAATCTCTGGGTTCCTGACCACAACAGGAGGCCTACATACAGGTAATAATAGAGTAAGTCTTGTCAATAGAGTGACTAGCCCAAGACAGTCTTCCCTCCCAGTAACAAATGTCTATGAACTTTGAGGACTTGGTCTACCCTGGTTACTTGCACTTTCCAGTACCACCTGCACAGAAGCTTTAGAGAAACCATTTTATTTGTGCCCAAATACAAAACTTTATAATTCCCACTGTAAAATAATAGAGTAAGTCTTGTCAATAGAGTGACTAGCCCAAGACAGTCTTCCCTCCCAGTAACAAATGTCTATGAACTTTGAGGACTTGGTCTACCCTGGTTACTTGCACTTTCCAGTACCACCTGCACAGAAGCTTTATTTTATTTGTGCCCAAATATAAAACTTTATAATTCTCACTGTAAATACAAAGACTTGGGTTGTCTAAATGACTAACACAGACTTGATCACAAAGCCAGCACTGCTAGTCTCAACTCAAAGAAATACTCAACTGGGGGATATGTCATTATTGTAATTATAGCTTTTCAGAAATAATGGAAACTTTACACAATATAAATCACTATATTAGTTATAAGACACATGCCAATTTCAGAACATTAAAATTTGTATGGGAGAAAATTAGTCTTGTGATGGAAGACATACAAAAGGTGGCAAAAATGAGCTTGAAAACCCATCAGCTGAATTTGACACCAAAACTATGCATCATTTGCAGCTTCACACACTATCTGTCTGAACATTTGTCTGTTCTTTCTGAAGTTTTTCAAACTACTGATTTGACTATTTCTTTAATTCTCTTTCTTAGAATAAATACCACCCTTCCGATAGTTAAGTCTAAAAAGATCTTGATTATTTTTGAAATGAATCACCAAAAATGTTTACACTATGTGTCTTCCCACATAGGCATTGTTGCAATTTTATTTTAACAGTGATTGACTATTATTCATAACTTTGTTGGAAAATAAGAGGAAATGATAACCTTTTCTTATATTTTTGGGTTTCATATGTTTGCTCTCTTGTCTGCTTCTTGTTTTTATGTTTATTGAATTTTTAAAATTGAAAATGGCAGTGCTACATTTTATAGTTCTAAAGTTTTACAAATTAATAAAATGAGATGATGGCCCTTGTCTTGCCCAATATAGACATTCCCCTACTCTTATACACAGCCTATTCTTAGAAATATACATTAAAATCCAATAAACAAAGAATTGCATGTAATAAGGGAGCATCTATCTTCAGAAGGCAAAATGTAGTGGCAGGAAGGTTGATCATACACTGGAAATCTCTGTATTTATGTATTTATTTATTTAATGACTTATTTCCATTCAATCATTGTACATCTCTATAGCACTCAGTTCATTTTTTCAAGCTATGCATTTGGTGCCCATATACACTGGATACTGCTGAATCATGAGGAACAAGAAGACCCTTCATTTCACTCAAAGTGGATGAATATAGAAGAGTTCTGTATTTATTTTATTCTTAATATAATTTTTTGCATGTTTAAACCATCACACTCTCTAGACACCCCTGAATATTCCAGATTAAGGATTTCCTAAGAAGAAATGGTAAGAAGAATAGCAATTAAATGGAAGCCTTTAGGACTGTGGAAAGTGTGATCCCCAAGACCATTGGGGTCCAGACCATAAGGCCCTCCATGGTGGCCTCTGTCTATTCTTTTTTGTCTGCCCCCACTCACTGCTCTAGGAGTCTGACTGACTCACTGTTTTCATATATATCATGTTGTTTTGAAACACTGTGCCTCTGTACATGCCAGTTTCTCCACTTTGAGTGTTCCTGACCCTATTTTTCTAGCAAAGTAAGCATCTGTTAAACTTGTAAGATTCAACTCAAACTTTAATTCCTTTATTCAAGCCTTTCTTAACTTCTTCAGGTGAAATTGACCACCTCCTCCTTTGTGCCCTCACTAGCTCATGAAAAATTTATGTAATATAATCTTTGTTGACTCTACTTATCCATATGACCGCCCTCGCCCCCATTAGATTGCAAACCACTTAGGGTAGAGATGCAAAAGTTGGGACGTAGTAAGTGCTCAGTAAATGGGGGAGAGAGAAGTAAGCGACAGAGAGGACAAATAGATGGATGGATTTTGGTGGTGTTCAACGTAGAACCTTTAGAATAAATTATTTGATTTAAGGGTTGTGTAAATGTTTTAGCATGTGGAAAAGAGTAGAAAAGATTTATTGCCAGGTTAGGAAAACAAGAATGTGAATGACCTGCCCTTAAGGCAATAAGAAAATGAATATGACAATTGGCATTCAACATACAAAAACAGAACAGCACTAGGAGGGCAGTGATTTCATATACTGGCACTTCCCTCTCGCTAACTGAATCAATGGTCTTTTTGAAAATGAAATAGAAAAATCATAGATTTGGTGACTATCCTACCTTATTACTGATTTCTGCACACTAATAAACTTCATTTCCCATTGAATATTGATATGCTGTTGATAATAGAACAATGCTAATTCGAAAATAAAAATTTAAGAATAATGGACTAGAGCAACAAATGGAAAGTAAGAAAATAAAATCCCCTTTTATACTATGTCTTATAAATTTCTCTTTTTCTAATAAAGACCCCTGTTGTTTTAGTCATGTACTATTTGCTGGAAATTTGTTCCATCAAGCAAATAGCTGTTTTGGGTAAAAATTATTCACATACTTTCTCACTTGTTCTGCAGTAATTTTGAATTAGCAGTTACATTGTTTTGTGTGTGTGTGTGTGTGTGTGTGTGTACTTAATACATGACAGAGAAATAAAATTTTCACTTTATATTCTTGGGGATATGCCTTTCAAGTGTTGTTTATTCCACCAACCTGTCCTCTTGTCACATGGGCCCATGTCTGAAGTCAAGGTGACTTGGTGTAGTTTGATAGCCTGCAAAAGAAAGGGAACAGTATTTTGAAAACTACTTCTACTGAAAGTTCTTGAAGGATTTTCTTTCCTCTAGCAGAACTCTATAATCATGACTATCCCACCAGAGCCAGAAGGAAGTGTGACCTTTAACCCCAGAGAGAGGAGAGCCAGCTGAAAACATATCTTATAGCAATGGACACCCTTTCACGGTGTCACTTTTCCTCAACCAAGACTGCTAATGAGATTGAAGGAAGGACTAAGAGAGTAAAGGAAAATTCTTTTCATCCTGCAGGGACCAGAGGTCTTTATAGCCCATTGGGAGACCTCCAAGCTGGCCTTGTCTCAGAATTAATAAATTGATTAAATAAATCTGCACTATCTACAATATGCCTGCGCTCCTGTTAGATGCAATGTTGAACTCGGCAGGTAGGATCTGCCAGAAAGGATGGACAAAATAAAAGTTGTTCTGCATTATGTGATCCTATGATCAGATGAGAGGCAGCTCATAATGTAGAAAAGGGAGGAACATTCAAGACATAAGGAACATAAGGACATGTTGTCAACCCAAGGAAAATCCGGGGAAGAATCTGGCCTGAGAAGGACAGAAGCTCGAACAGAGTCTACATGTACTTTCATCCTACCTACACTGGGTCTGCACCTACCGGTAGACCGTGACAAGACAGGCCAGGCCAGAAGTGTCCATGAGAGAGCAGGATACAGCTGAGCTAAAGGTTATGGCAGGGACTGGAATTTTTGTTTTGTTTTATTTTTGCTATAGAGTGTGTGTGCTTGCAAGAGAAAGACTGAGAGAGAGGGAAAGTGAAAAATCACCCCCCAGGAGAAATGGTCTGGCTGCAACCCCTTTTCTATTTTCACTTTGGGATTTTGGCATGTACACACCCACAACTGGCATGATTTTCAAGCCACAGGTTCCAGGACTCAAACTGTATAATCAGCCATGTGGGATCCAGTCACCTTAACTTCCACAACATCTTCTAGCACATAGAATTCTAAACAGACTAGAAATAGTCTTGGAAACTCAAGTCATGATCAAATAAACCCTTTATGGGTAAGAAATGGAGTAGCTGCCCAAATCCGTGAGGTCGGAAGGTAAGCAAAAGTGGTACTCTGGAATAGGTCACCTAAACTCTGATAGTAAGTGACTCAGGCCAACCAACATGTGTTATGGTCCAAAGGAAGAGAGCAGCCTTCAGATGATGTGTGCCTTGTCCTGAGACAGAGCAGGATATAGTGACTGCTGCACAGAGGCAGGATGTGGAAGAGGAACCTACAGGGACTGTTTAATGGCTTCTCATGGGCCTGTGCCAAGAGGACTCTCAGCGATGGAGACAACCCATGGCAGCTTTAGGAAGAAGCATGATTATGATGATAATGGCAGGGTTTACCCATGCCTGAGTCAAAGAACTGGGCACTTATTCAGTTTATTTCTCTAAATAAGGGGTGTCCCTTTATTAGAGATGCGGTAACATAATCTATGCTCAGAGTCATGGAGAAAACCAGTCCTTTTTTTAAAAGAGATTTTTGTTATAGGGCATGTATGCTAGCCAGAGAGACAGAAAGCAAGAAATCATCCCCCAGGGGAGATGGCCACATTGCAATCCCTTCTCCTCCATTCACCTCTCAGGATCTTGGGCACGCATGCACATGCACTCAGTGTGAGTTTAAGCCATCTGATCTGGGACTAAAACCATAGTCAACTATGTGGGAGTCCAGTGACATAACCATTACACTGTCTGCTGGTCCTGAGAAAACCAGTTTTTTGGTTTTTTGGTTTTTGGGGGTGTTTTTTGGAGATGTTTTTGCTATAGGGTGTGTGCGCTCACCAGACAGACAGAGAGAGACAGATAGAAAGCGAGAAATCACCTCCCAGGGGGGATGACCATACTGCAATCCCTTCTCCTCCGTTCTCCTCTCGGGATCTTGGGCACGCACGCACATGCACCCAGTGTGAGTTTTAAGCCACCAGGTCCGGGACACGAACCGCGGTCGACTATGTAAGAGTCCAGTGACATAACCATTACGCTAACTGCTGGTCCCGAGAAAACCAGTTTTTAGCAGGATTCTCAGGGAGAGTTAGAGGTGGCTTAGCAGAGAGCTCTGCATCCTGTGGGGACCTGAGATGTCCCATCCCAGGAGGCAGTAGTCAGGGCACTTTGCCTTCAGTGAATACAGACACCAGAGGGAATCGTACTCATGGAGACAGAAAAGGCCAGCAGGTTCTCCTGCCCCACGATCTATAATCCTCACACCAGCATGGCAGATAGGTTATCCCAGTTTTTAGATGTGACTCCTGAGGCTTAGAGCGTTTCTATGACTTGCCCCAAAAGGGCTCACGATAGTGAGTGACAGAACTAGAATTCTTGCCCACTTCCGTCAGACATCAAAACTCTCACACTTCCACATATATTTTCTTTCTTTTTTTAAGAGGCTTTTTTTGCTATAGGGCGCAGACGGAGAGAGACAGAGAGACAGAAAGCGAGAAATCACCCCCCAGGGGGGATGGCCACGCCGCAATCCCTTCTCCTCCATTCTCCTCTCGGGATCTTGGGCATGCACGCACACGCGCCTGGTGTGAGTTTTAAGCCACCAGGTCTGGGACGTGAACTGTGGTCGACTACATGAAAGTCCAGTGACATAGCCATTATGCTAACTGCTGGTCCCCACACATATTTTCTGACACTGGGAGCCTAATCCAGAGAAACTGCTGTGTGGCTCCCTCCCTGTGGTATGTGAGAGAAAGCAGGATTCATTTGAACTAGACTGAACCACTCTTCATGACTCGAAGCGTGGAACCCCCATAGTTAAAGGGAATGAAGGCCCGGTGCCAAGGACTCAACTAACACCTTTGCTCTCCATACAGTGCTCCAGAAACTGCAGCGGGGGCTTCAAGATCAGAGAGATTCAGTGCATGGACAGCCGGGACCACCGAAGCCTGAGGCCATTTCACTGCCAGTTCCTGGCTGGCATTCCGCCCCCACTGAGCATGAGTTGTAACCCAGAGCCCTGTCAGGAGTGGCAGGTGGAACCCTGGAGTCAGGTATGTCCACAAGATGGAGATTTAGCAACACACAGCATGAGAAATCATGAGTCTCTATATTACTGAGTGATTCTAAAAGTTAAGGGAGAGTACACCGTGTCATGGTAATGACTGACCTTCATTCAGTGACTCCCTACTCTGGAGGGGGTGGGGGAGTTGAACAGGGCACCCGCTTTCAGGAGTTGTAAGAATGCATCAAGAAGTTGCCTCTGTGTGTTTTCAAACAGGACAGTTTGCAACCTGGTCTCCCACTGGGTACGTTGGGCAATCAGGGTCTCTGCTGGGAAAGTAAACACAATGGCATGATTTGGACAAGGACCACTTTGATAAGAGCCATCTAGGACAAGCTTCACAGGCCTTTCCAAAACTTCCACAGTTGGACTAGAGTGATGGTCAAATCCTCTCCACACACAGTATAATTTTAGAGTTCTTTCTCTTAGTTAACTGCCTGCACAATTATTTGCACAAATAAAAAAAAAATGTGTGTGTGATAGCCTTGGCTCTGCTGAGCCTTGTTCCACTTTGACACATGGAAACAAGGTTACTGCTCCTTGATGAAGTATGATAATCGTTTTGCAAATGCTTCTTCAATAGTTAAAAATTACTCCCAGGTACACACACATGCATAGTAGAAAGACCAGAAGAAAAAGAAAGAAAAAAAGAAAGTGAAAGAAAGAAGGAAACAAAGAAGGAAAAAAGAGAAAGAAGAATAAAGAAAAAGAAGAAAGAGAGAAAAGAGAAAGAAAGAAAAAAGGAAAGAGAGAGGGAATGAGGAAAAGAGGGAGGGGGAGAGGAAGAAAGGAAGAAAAAAGAAAGAAGCCAGCATATTTTGAGTCTGTCCTTTGGTTAGGCACTTTACTTACATTTGATTTAACTCTCAGGAGGACCTTATTGATTTCATTTTATTGGTAAAGATATTGAAACTGAAAGAGGTTGAGAAACTTACCTGAGGTCACACACTAGAAAATAGTCATTGGCAAGTCCAATGGCTTTACTCTTTCTACTACAGAATTCAGTGGGCATTGAGCTAAAAGTGAACTGCAAAGAAAGAGTGAGTCAATAACTATTTTGAGGCCACCTTCTCTGTGTCAGGGAAGGGAAGTTAGAGAATCCCGCCTTCTCTGTGTCAGGGAAGAGAAGTTAGAGAATACCACTTGAAGATACAAAGTTAGTGTCGAAGCCTGTGAAAGACTGAGCACCCCAGAGCTACTTACTGCCCACTACTAGGTCAGGCATCATGCTGATTCCTGAAGCTTTGAGCTACTATTTGGTGTTTTCTAGAACAGCAGCCACTGGTATTTCTTTTTCTCTCTCTGCCTCGCTCTAACCTACATGAAGTGCCTTTTACTTCTAGGCTCCTGACCAGATTTCCAGGTTCTCCCTGTCTGCTGAGCCTGGCCTAGATGTGTTCAGGTGACATCTTTCAGAATTCTGGAGTTTATAGAAGTTCTTTAATTGGTTCGTCAGAGAAATTGAATTTACAGGTTATCAAAGATGAGCAATCAGATCTTTCTGGTTATGAAAAATACAAATCCTTTATGCTTTCTCAGTAGCTTCTGGGAAACCTATTCCCCCCCATCCTATTTTCTAAATGGCTTTGTTTTGAGGAAAGTACAACATTGGAAGACTTCCTTCTGAAGGAGCAGTGGAGATGGGAAATGCAAGAGTCAGCTGAGTGCCTGGATCTGTCGAGGAGCTGGGTATCTTTATCAACTTTCCCTGACCATGATGCTTGCTGTATTGCCTGCACACACTTCTAGTGGACTGTCTTCCTGAGAATGTCCAGGACCCAGTCAGTGTCAGCCAACCCACTTGGCATACATACATGCATAGTAGAAAGACCAGACAAGAAGAAAGAAAAAAAGGAAAGTGAAAGAAAGAAGGAAAGAAAGAAGAAAAAAAGAGAAAAAAGAAGAGAGAAAAAGAAAAAGAAAGAAAAAGAAAGAAAGAAAGAAAGAAAGAAAGAAAGAAAGAAAGAAAAAGAAAGAGAAAGAAAAAGGAAAGGAAGGAAGGGAGGAAGGGGGAGAGGAAGGAAAGAAGAAAGAAGAAAAGAAAAAGAAAGAAAGAAAGAAAGAAAGAAAGAAAGAAAGAAAGAAAGAAAGAAAGAAAGGAAGGAAGGAAGGAAGGAAGGAAGGAAGGAAGGAAGGAAGAAAAGGAAGGAAGGAAGGAAGAAAAGGAAGGAAGGAAGGAAGGAAG
>NW_006159715.1:3819503-3836907 GCF_000334495.1 Tupaia belangeri chinensis | reverse complement strand
TGGCATGGCAGATGCATTTTAACTGCAGTCCTCTCTAACCAGTGGTAGGTCAAACTTTAGCATACTAGGACAAGCAGATGGTGTAATGGTTATGTTGCTGGACTCCCATATAGTCAATGATGGTTTGAGTCCCAGATCTGGTGGCTTAAAACTCACGTCAGGCACATGTGTGTGCGTACCCAAAGTCTTAAGAGGAGATGAGAAGAGATTGTGGTGTGGCCATCCCCCTTGGGGGGGGTGTATTTCTTGCTTTCACAAATCAATATGGGAATGGGACCTTGAGTGTCCAGTTCAGGGCCCTGGGGGATATGGTATCTGAAAATGTGCATTTCTATCAAGTACCCTAAAGGTGCTAACATTGCTGTTCAGAGGACCACATTTTGAGAACCACTGATCTATACTTTCCTCATCCCATTTTCTTGGATATTACTGGCCCAGGTCACTCTAAAGCTATATGCATGTGTCTACATATGTACAAGGATCCAAAACAGGCTTTCTCTCCTCTCCTCATGTAAGATTAAAGCGTATTAAATAAATGGGGAAAAATACATGTTAATTCTCAAAGCTAGAATATTTGGATGGTAATACATTAGTTTTGTCATTGAACAAACATGTTAATAGTATGCAATTTCCTATTTTACATGGTACCACCACATATATAGTGCCTGATATGATCTGATGGGCATGATGTTGAGAAGTCTACCATAACTACTTTGTTGTTGTTATTGTTGTAACCATAGTATAACTAAGTCTTTTAACGTGCCTTTCAAAGTACTGAAAGCACTTTTCAAAGATTCTTAGTGAATTATTTAATTTCATTCTAGAAACCCCATAAAAATGAGATAATACATCTAATAAAATTCTTCCAACCAGTAAAAATATGAGCTACTTTAGGATTATATCCCTTCAGGAATCTAACTTGTCATACGGAATCTGTTTTGTAAGCATTACAACCAATATATCAGAATCTTAAGAAAATCCATCAATTTTACTCTTTCTAACACAGACAAATTCAATTCTAAAACTCTACGTACTGAGAAAAAAGACTGATCCCATTTTAATAGAAAGCAAACAATATTGTATTGCAAGAGCCCTTTTGAGCTCTCGAGTTAATCACAATAAAAATATCTAAATTTTACACTGGAGTTTCTAGACACTTGTGCCAGAAAGAAAAAATGCAGATAACGTAACATCCATTCTGGAATGACCTTTACCTATATTTTTCACCAAATTAATTCCTTTCATCATGTTGTTTGACATGGAGCTACTTAGCATCTTCTGACTTTTCTTATCTTCAAAATGCTTTTCATCAACCTCCCTCCCTCTCTTTAATTCTCTTTTCACTGTTGTTTTAAATTAGAGTGGTCATTGTAAGGAGCCTGTAAAGATGCTTTAGATTTCAACACAGCTACCAATATTCCTAATAATACTGTACACAACAAAGATAATAGCAAAAAGGTTTCCCTTATCGTTGAACATGTCACCCTTGATTTGTCCCTGGTCTTGTCCCTGTTGTATATCAGTGCTCCAGGTCCTGTGGAGGTGGCATTCAGGAGAGAAGAGTGTCTTGTCCAGGAGGACTTTGTGACTGGACAAAAAGGCCTACGTCCACCATGCCCTGCAACGCGCACCTTTGCTGTCACTGGGTCACTGGGAACTGGGACCTGGTAAGAGTTGGTCAGACACATTTTGTTTTACTTTAGCTTTAAAAGAAAATAACATTCATTTTCTTTTGATCATAAAGGTAATATATATTCATTGTCAATATTCAATGCATTTATTAGTTTTATTTAAGTCCATTTTATTTATTTCTCCCATGGGAAAGGGGAAGGAGGTTAAGGGAGACAGGCACCCACAATAGGGTCTTTATGCCACAATTTGCCCCCACTCAGCCAACCTGGATGACAGACACACCCATAGCTGGCACATACAGAGGGGTTCTAGAATACAAACTAGGGACCTTCCCATGTGAGTCCAGTTGTATTACTACTGCACCACCCTCTAGCCCTAATGTAGTCACTGATTTACAGTGTGTTAAATACTCTTCTGCCATATAATACCCATAAGTCTGCTAAAATTTGACCTATAGCTACCATAGGCCAATGTTTACTATTTCAAGTTCAGACAAAAAAATATCAAATGTGAAAATTATTCCAGAGGCATGAAGCCTAAGGAATGAATGTTTTGAGCCCCAGGACTTTGGACCCTCTGGCTTTTCTTAGAGCAGAGTGGAGTTGCCTATATTCTGAACTGTTAGGCTTAGTAGGCTTAGTCAGACTTAGTGAGTTTCAGTTATCTGGTTAACCTGCAGATCTGCGTTCTAGATGGCTAGCCTGTTTGGAGAGAGAAACAAAGTAAACTGCAAATGAAGGAATGATGTACTAGTCTCCCTAAGTTTATTTTTATTGTATAAATAACACTATGTCAACAATACTTCCTTAGGCAAAATTCTTCTTTAGGCAAATTTCACCATCGTTCGGACTTGCCCTGGGTGCCAGGAAAATAGAGTCTTTAGGCAAAATATAACACTTTATTAGGAAATATAATGCAGGGGCAGCAGAAGTAATATAAATAAACAAATAAAAGGATGCAGAAAAGAAAGGGAATTAAATACAAAGCGGTGCATTATGGGACTAATTATTTTACCTGATTTACCATTGTTTGGTGTCAAAACAGCTGATTGCTAGCTCTTATGGAAATAATCAGTTCTAACAATTATATGAACTTTCACCTCTTATGACAGTTTATCTAGAAGGAAAGGAGAAAACTGGCAACTGACTCCTGTCTCCCTTTGGGTGAAGGGTTTCCCCTTAGAAGGCTATTATCCCCATGCATCTGGATTGCCCTTGTGTAGGCGTTGGACAGGTCCCTTCATGTGTCGTGTCTCCTTGGCAACAAGAAAGCCCAGAATCAGGAAGTGAGAGGTAGGAAGCATGGGCATGAGCTGCAGGCTATTGGGTTATGCTTCCAAGAGGCTGGATGCCACCTCATCTGGGCTTAATAGTAAATGTAAGAAAATTGTCCAGAGAACATGTTTGTTTTAGTTATAAAACATCAAATGGGGGAGCAGTTGGCGTGATGGCTATGTTGCTGGACTCCCATGTAGTCAACCACAGTTCGAGTCCCAGACCTCGCAGCTTAAACTCATGCCAGGCGCATGTGCGTACGTGCCCAAGAGCTGGAGAGGAGAATGGAAGAGAAGCGATTGCAGCATGGCTATCCTCCTGGGGGGTGATTTCTCACTTTCTGTCTCTCTGTCTCTCTCTGTCTTTCTGGAGAGCACACACGTCCTATAGCAAAAACCTCTCAAAAAAACCCAAAAGACAAAAAACAAAAAAATCCCATCAAATGGTTTCTCTTCCTTATATATCTTCATTTGATCTATGTTGGTAATAATGACAGAGTTAGATCTTCAAATACCTTTTTTGTAGCTTATCATAGAGCAAGTATTTGCTGAAGTACTTGAGCAAGTATTTACTGAACTTTGAGGATAGCTTTTCCAAAGAGGTGCTTTAAGCTAAAGAGAAGCCTTCTAGTCTTGCTGAACAAAGAGTGTGGGACTGTATGAACCTAGTATCAAGTTTAGTTTAAGATGTGAGCAATTCATGAAGTCAGTAGCCATAGCTAGGAGACAATCAGGTTTAGTCCTGTCTCCATTAGGTGCACAGTTCTGCACAAAGACTGCTTGTTTTATTGGATCCAAAAGAATAGATTAGAGTTTTAAAAGAAATATACCTTCCCTCTAAAACCCTGAACTCACAACATTAACACAATTAAAATCCAAATTGGCAACCATGTTTCCTGCCAAACTTGCAATTAAATACAACACAAATTTATGCATCTTAATCACAAATTATTTTAATTGGCTAGTAAATACACAGTGGCTATGCTTATTTATGTGCTTGGCTTGGAATTAATTTTTTCATACTAATTTTCCCTGCTCAAGAGAACCTACAGAAGGCAGGAAGGGAAGTCATTTGGTCTTTATGTAACAATCTATTTTTTTCTAAAGAATTATTTTTTAATTTAATTTTATTTATTCATTTATTTTAATTTGACCAGACACACACACACACACACACACACACACACACAGAGAAAGAGAGAGAGAGAGAGAGAGACAGGAAAAGTGAGAAAGCAAGCCATCAGGTCCTGGACCTGGTGGGAGTGTCCTGTATGCTAACCACCACGCCACCTGCTGGTCCCCTTTATGTAACACCCTTATTTTATCAAGGAAGAGAAAGGTAGATGAATGACCCAGGACTGTGTGAAGTGAGAAAGCCCTGTCTCCTAAATCCTGGTCCAGTAATCATGTTCTGGTTTGATTAAATTCCATTGTTCTTCCCTCTGTCCTCCGTTGAAGACTTTTATTTACTCAAGATCAGTTGCATAGATCTTATTCTTTGTCTCTTGCTCACATCTGTGAAGAATTGGAGATACAGTCACTGAATAAAATTACCTTCAGGTTTAATCACAGAAAGCTCTGACTTTATAACACAGACATGAGGCCCCATGCCAATCACGATCCAAAAAATACAATCCTTCATTTCCATTCTGTAGTATGGGAAGTTTCTGAAAGAAACAGAGTTTTGGTAATAATATTCTAAATTGACACGGGTGTCCCAGTGTGCATATTCTAGTGAGTTGGGTATCCAATAATATTTCAAATGGCAAAGAGGATCTTTTGAGCCTCGTGATTTTTCCAGAATGTTCTATGCAACAAGCTGCCTTCTTCAGCCAACCAGTGAATATTTATAGAATGTTATGCTAAGTGCTATGAAGCATGAAGATAAAGGAACTGGTTTCTGCCCTCTGGTAAGTTTTGATCAAATAAAAAAATGAGGCTAAGAGTAATAAAGCATTTTATAAAATGTAAAACATAAGTGTACATGGGTTTACAGTAACCAAAAGGTTCACTTGATGAATGGATAAATAAAATGTGGCATATACATACACTAGAATATTAGTCCAACTTAAAAAGAAATTCTAGCACATGCTACAACATGGATGAAACTCAGAGACATTATGCTAATTGAAATACGCCAGTTACAAGTGAACAAATACTGGTTTGTATTTACATAAGGTACCTACACTAGTCAAATTTATGGAGATAAAAAATGTAATTATGGTTGTCAGGGATTGGAGGTGAGGGTGGGGAATGGGAGGACTGCCCACAGCTTGCAGGAGTGTCTTTGTCTCCTCACGTAGAGAGCCTTCAATGCCTGCAAGTTCATTTACTCTAAGACAGTCGTTGGCCAATGGCTGAAGCATGTGCAAGTGTAAAAGTCCCACTTACTGGCTTAAGAGTGGACAACTGTAGCATGACTTACACTCTGAAACTCCTTTGTGGGATCAGGTAAAGCCAGGACTACAGGTATCTAAGAGGACGTACTGGCTGTGGCTCCTCCCCTTTCCCTCCTGCTTCCTCCACTCTCTTCATGGTCTTCACTGGGAGCACTTCTTTAAGTCATCCTTTGCACACACTCCTTCACCCCAGAGTCTATTTCTGGGGAACATAACCAAGACAGTGGTACTGGACTTATAGAGAAGACCATGCATACTTGACTAGGTTCCTGATTAGGACAGAATATCTCTCAGAAATCTTAGAAAGACAGAAGTAATTTGTTCTCTGCAATGTCCCACTGGTGGTCCAGGGATAGAATTCTGACTCTGTCTGTATGCTCCTCTTTTCCAGTGCACCACTTCCTGTGGAGGTGGTTCTCAGAAGAGGACAGTCCGTTGTGTCCCCATGGAAAACAATAAAACTAAAGATCAAAACCAGTGTCTGTGTGATCATGAACCTAGACCTTCCAAAATCCAAAAATGCAACCAGCAGGCCTGCAGGAAGAGTGCTGGTGAGTGAGGGGGATTGGCCATGGAATGGGAATTAGGGGAGTAGCAGTGTTTTTCATAAATAAGTCACTTCACATGATTCAACTTGAGGATAGTTTTATGTCCTCTTTGCTGGACAGAGAATCTTAATGCTAAAGAGGCCAGTCAGCACCCCAGAAGCAAGCTTTCTGATTTGGTCTGGTTTGCTCTAATCCGCTGAGGCATTATCTTATCTAATTTTCTGTGTCAAAGGATGTTCACACTGACATCATCACACATGTATATATGAAGTACACTTAAAAGACAAATACTTCATTATGAAACAACTTCATTACTTCCCTTGGAAGTTACTTCAGCTCAATAAAACACAGTTGCCTTATCCAGAAATGAGTGAGTTCATCTGTGAACTGTGATATTTAGGACTCATTGACAAGCAAGATTTAGAAATTGAATTAAAAGCATGGGGGCGAGTGATGGTGCTGCAGCAGTAAACATGATACTCTGTGAGCCAATTCCACATAGAAGGCTTCCAGTTCCAGTGCAAGTCAGGAGTTCTCCCCAAATATACTGGACATATGTCTATCCATAATCTGGAGCTGGCTAATGGCTAGGGGTGGATCATGGCATTAGGGCCCTATTTTAAAAAGCATGCACTCTCTTTCTCGTTCATGGAAAAAAATAGATGGGTACACTTTTTTAAAAGTTAAAAACATGGAGAGGGACCAGCAGTTAGCGTAATGGCTGTGTCGCTGAACTCCCATGTAGTCAACCGCGGTTCGAGTCCCAGACCCAGTGGCTTAAAACTCACGCAGGGCGCATGTGCATGCATGCCCAAGATCCTGAGAGGAGAATGGAGTAGAAGGGATTGTGGCGTGGCTATCCCCCTGGGGGGTGATTTCTCGCTTTCTGTCTCTGTGTTTCTCTTTGTCTCTCTGGTGAACGCATGCGTCCTATAGCAAAAAAAAAAAAAAAAAAAAATCATGGAGAGAAAGTTCTCAGGCAAGGAGAAAGGATGTTTTTAATACTTTACTTACATTACTTAAAAGTGGAAGATGCCTCAAAGAGATGTAATTGAGATTTAATATCAGGATGAATTTACCCTGCCACTAATTAAAGAACTAACATAAAATGGTCATGCTGCTCCAGAAAATGCAGCATGTTGGTATTACTTAGGAATTGTCTTTTTCCAAACATTCTTAAAGATGAAAGGCAGTGAATTATGTGGTTGCCCCCTTCCAGGTACTCAGGCATCCAACAGAAATGATCCCCCTTAGAGTTAATATCCTGAGAAGATTTTTTTTCTAAGAGTTGCTTACTACAAAGTTGTTGGGCACTTATTATATGCCAGGCACAATGTCACACAAGAAACAGAACTACGTAAGTGCAGAAACTGAGAAGAGAAATAAAGGCTATTATGAGACTACTTGGGGAGGGCAGAGAAACTGGGGAGGCAGGGAAAACTTCAGAGGAAGTGAAGGATGAGTAGAAAGATTAGGCAAGAGATTCCAGGAACAGCTTCTAGCTTCTGAAATAAGGAAGGAAGGCTATGGTATAATATATAAATGTAACTCAATGCAAGTTCAAGAGGGGTTAGGAATGATAGGGTTGGAGAGAGAGACTGAAGTTAGAAGATAAACAGCCTTATGAAGCATGATAATGAGACTGAACTTTATCCATATGGCAGAAGTGAGCCATTGAACCTTCTTCAACAGGGGAGTGAAGGTAAGAAAGTCAAGCTGACCACAATGTGGAAGATAGAAAAGATAGACCAGTCAGGAGGCTGCAACTATACCCCAAGCAAAAAATGTAAATGGCACCAGCTGGGCAGTAGAAGAGCAAGTAAAGAGGAGAAAGTGGATTCAAGAGCTACTGAAAAAGAGAATAATAGGACTCTGTGCTGGAGTAAAGCAGAGGAAGCCTAATGCCTGTATTTCTGACTTGGGCAACTAAGTAGATGAAGCTACCATTTTACTAAGAGGGAGCTTAGACGTCGACTTGGGAGTAGTGAAAGGAATAGTTCTGGAACATATTTTCTGAGGGATCTATAAATCATTTAAGTAGAAATGTCCTATAATTAGCTTGCTACATTTATATGAAGGCCAGAAAGAGACCTGGGTTAGAAATCCTGATCCAAATGTATTGGCGATGAAAATAAGCAATCTGGGAATATCTGGTTAAGTATCTATGATACTTAACATGACATTCTAAGCATGACTCTGAGTGACCAGGCCTGGAGAAGCACAAAGTTCTTCCTCAGATTCTCAGATGGAGCAGTTCTTTTACTCACTTCTGAGAGCAGAAAACACAGATAAAGTTGTGAATCAGTGTGAGGAGTCTCTTCATTGGCCAAGCCCCAAAAGGGTGGGACATCTGGAAGTTGGGGCTTATAGGTTATAGATAGATTTATAAATTCTTAGGTTGGTAATTGGTTAAATACAAGTCTGTCTAAAAGAGACTTGAAGTCAATATAAAAGAATGTCTGAATTTAACCTAAATGTAGATAATAAGGTCTTGCTATTTATCCGGTGATGTTATGCCAGGATCAGGACATAAAGAGCTGCCCACAATCACCAGACCAAAGCAGTCTGTTACAGCAAGATTAATGTTTGTAGACGTGTCTCTCCCAAGCCTTTGGGAAAGCATCTTAGTCTAGGAAGAACAGATAGAAATCTGCCTCAGCACTGTGGGGAATATGCTTTAGATATGATTATCATGTGTAGCTTCTTTCTGATCAGCTTGAATTTGAGGGTGGCTTTTGTTGGCCCTACTTGAAATGCCAAAGGTAGATACCTAGGGCAATATTTATATTTGGCCTTCCAGACTCTTGCTCTAAAATGCTTTAGAAATGTTTCTATGTCCAAGTCCCTGCCAACCAGCCATCACAATAAACATAAACCTATGGCCATCTTGTAAGATCAAGTATAAATTATGTAAGGTTTGCTTTCCTCCAGGCGATTTTCTTTTAGGTATCAGCTGAATTTTTAATTATTTAAAATTAAAATTGGAACTGCAGTTTCAATAGTAAAGACTATAAATCTTTTTCCAAGTAGTATCTGGATGAAAACAAATTAAGAAAGGTATTTTACTACTGGCTATGTTCTAGGCATTATATTCATATTGATTTAAAAACAAAAACAAAAGCAAAATCCTTATTTATATACTCCTGAGTAGTGATTTTGTTTTTGTTATTGTTTATTTGGGAGAATAAGAAGTAGAAAAGACAAGAAAAAGAATAGGAACAGTACTTAGATCCAATGTTGTTGTATATGAATATTTGAGACAGTAAATTATCTATTGGGAAATATTTTTCCAAGTGAGTAGGATTTAATTTATTGATTTGTTCAGCAAGTATTGATCACAAGATATGTCTCAGGTTAGTGTTAAAAGCTGAGAATACAGGAATAAGTAAGACACAGTTCTTGGCCAGAAGACTCCCAAATGCTTATAGAAACTATATTTGTCAACAGCATTGAAATTATTTTACAATTTTCATTGGTCCACATATTATTATCCCTTCAACCTAGACACAACTGACAGTAAGAGAACAGGCTTATAACTGTCCCTTTAAATTTCTAAGTATGGTTTCCACTGCATGGGCAGATGAAAATTGGAACCTCCTCTGTAAGTTGTCCCTAATTATAAGCATTGTGTATACTTAGAGACTGGGATCCAGTTCACTGATGAGCACAACAAGCCTTCATTGTTTTACAATAATAAAGAAAGTTGGTATAATTAAACCCTGCCACGATGTTGAGCTCACTATCGTTGTCTAAATGAGCTACTAAACACAGGCCCAGAACAGACTCCCGGTACTGGCCACCTCTGTCCTCCACTCTTCCTTCCATTTCCCTACTCTCAAGCAGTAGAATCCTAGGATCCAGCATGTGTCCAGGGCTTGGAGGACCATTGAAAAGCAAGGCTCATGATCTCCAAGATCAGGTAAGAGCACAAGGATTGGCTGAATCTCTATCAGTCATTTAGGTATTGGCTGAACCTGACAAGTGCAGCTCCTATGTTGAGCAAATAGAGATGTTCTGGGTAGGGAAGACCTGCCTGTGTGAGCCCTTCCTCGCCCACCACCAGTGTAAGGTGATTTGTTCCCTTGGAAGCAAAACTTTAGAAGTATGGAGACAACCTTAAATTCTAGCAGCATCGTCTCTATACTAGCTACATTGCTAAGCCTCAGTTTTTCAAACTAGGAAATAGGCACACCTACATGTACATTTCTGTGAGATTCAGATGGTACAGTAAACATCAAGCACATTGCCTAGTACATGGCAAATACTTAATAAATTTTTTTATTAATCTATGTTGTTATTACTATTGTTGTCATGGAGAATGGGGTTGCATTAGTTTCCTAGGGTTAACATAGGAAATTATTGGGTTCTTTGAAAATTTATGACACATTTTCATATAGAAAATGTCTTGACTTTTCCAACTGCCTAATACCATGAACTAAACTGGATGCTTTTAAACAGAAATTTATTCCGTCACAGTTCTAGTGTCTAGAGGTTCAAGATGTTGTCAGGACCATGGTCTCTTTCTAGCTTCTGTTGGTTGCCAAGAACTGTTGGCATTCCTTGGCTTATGATGCTTTAACTCATCTCTATCTCCTTTAATATATCTTCCTTCTGTGCCTGTGTCTTAACATGACTTTCTCTTCTATGTATGTATGTCTGTCTCTGTGTCTCTTCTCTTAAAAAAAGTTTATTTCTTCTGTGAGTCAGAGAGACAGACAGAGAGTCTCTCTAAGAGTCTTAATGTTGTGACCCACTTTCAGATTCAGCCAGCCCTGGATCATGGGTGCACATGTGCCTGTTGCCTCAGGGAGGTCTCTGGACATGAGACTAGAACCTTCCTGTGTGGGTCAGGCTCACTAAAGCATTGCGTTTTACTGCTGTGCCACTAGCCAGCGCTCTCTACTCTTCTTAAGGACACCAGTCTGTGGGAATAACAGCCCACCCTACCTCAGAATGACCTCATTTTAATTTACATTATAAAGATACCTGCCAAGACTATTTTCAAATCAGAATCACATTCACATGTAATAAGGGTTAGACTTCAACCTCAGAGGACACAAACTTTGGAAGACACAATTCAACCTACAACAGGGTTAGCAACTTTGGGGGCCTCCTACAGCCTTTTTTAAAATGGCAAACAACCTGAGAGAGATCACACTTTAGCCCTTAACAAAAAAGGCTTGTATTCCATTCATAAAATAGTTCAAAGAGAGTCCAGTGCCACATAGGAGCACACGGTACAGTACTAATGCAAGTTTGGAAATAGAGACCAAAGTGATCCACACAGGCCAGATTGTCCAAAGAGGAAGATGCAGGCTGCAGGCTGAGCCCTCACATTGCCTTTGTCTTCTTCCTTATAGCAGCCCCAGCACACTCATGGCAGGAAAATCGTGCAGGACAGAGCACCTCCAGATGCATCTTCTCATTCACCATCCACATACACGTCAGAAGAGGCTGGTTTAGGAACTGGGGAGCCATCTGACTCCTGGGCTTCCAGGTTGAGCCCTGTTCCACAGACAGAAGCCTGAGAAAGACACCTTGTCTTGTTCTTTTTAAAAAAAAAACGATTGCATTTTACATTTGATCACCATGTATCATTACAGCATATCAAATGATTTTTCCCATCATGAATGCATTGTATATTGGTTCAGTCAAACATATTACCATATATATTATCATCAACAGATAACTTTTCATTTTTGTATCCCGTAAGTGTTTTGCTTCTTTCTTTTTCCCCTTAATTCCCTCCCTCTCACTTTCCCCAATTTCTCATCCTCTTCCCACACTGTCTCTAGTAACCACAGTTGTTCTCCATACCTTTATTTCTTCCACTTTTTAAGTTTCTGCCATAGAGTTTAGACATTTGGTATATATTGAGTGGAGCCTATTATTCTTCTGTTTCATAATTTGGGTCGCTTTGCTTAAATAGCAGCCCAGGCCCTGTGGAAAATGCCCACTGCTCTGGTGGGGATGTGGGAGGTGAGGTACTCAGAGACAATCCATGATAGAAATACTTGGTAGAACATGTACTCTCTTTCTGAAACTTGAGAGCATGCAAGAAAATTTTCTGTAAGATTTTAGGAGAGACTGAATTTTATAATAGACTTAAAGAAGAGGCTTGAAGAAAAGAATCAGCAATAAAGACTGAGGTTTTGGGTCCTAGGAGCATTATGTATTCCTATTCCTAAGTGCACTTAAAACTAGTGCACAAGACACAGTAAGTAGTGTGAATCGACAGCCCTCAGAATGGAAAAATATTTTTCTAAACTATGCTTCAGATAAGGGACTGATAACCAGCATATACAGAGAACTCAAGTGGCTTTCCCCCAAAAAAATATAATCAACCCAATTAAAAGATGGGAGAATGAGTTGAAAAAAAGTAATCTCTAAAGAAGACATATGAATAGCCAAAAGGAATATGAAAAAATGCTCAACATCCCTCATTATAAGGGAGATGGAGATCAAAACCACAATGAGATACCACCTAACCCAAATCAGAATAACTAAGATTAAAAAATAATAAAATAAAATAATAAGTGCTGGCCAGGGTTTGGTGAAAGGGGAACTCTCCTATACTGCTGGTGAGAATGTAAATTGGTCCAGCCACTGTGGAAAACAATATGGAGATTCCTCAAAGATCTACAAATAGACTACCATATGATCCAACAATCCCACTCCTTGGTATCTACCCAAAGGATGGAAAAATAGTCAGAAAAGTGCTTGCACATTGATGTTTATTGTGGCATTATTCACAATTGCTAAGACATGGAACCAACCCAAATGTCCATGAACAGAGAAATAGATTCCATATACTTCATGGAATACTACTCAGCCACAAAAAGAAGACCCTGGATTTTGACAGAAAGCGGGTGAATATGGAAGGTTTACTACTGAATGGAGCAAGCCAGCTATGAAGGAGAGACATTGTATGTCTCCACTTAATATTCACCAACTGTCTTGCACTCTATGGCCAAAACTGTATGATGAGAGGATATAGAAAATGGTTATAGATACCAGATATAGTGTGGGAAGAGAGTAGGAGAAGGAGGAAAGTCTGAGGAAAGATGTTAAGGAGAAAAATAGAGAAGCAAAACATTTATGGGAAAAAGAAATGGGTTATTATCTATTGAAGATAACATGTATAGTTTTCCAAACTGGAAATTTATGTTGGAATATTCCCTTTACAAGCTAAGCGACACGTGATTGAATGTATAAGAGAAATTGAAATAAAAATAAATAAATAAATAAATAAATAAATAAATAAATAAATAAATAGACTTGTGCACAAAATGGGATTCTGGTTGCTAACGAGAGGCTTTTTTTATTTCCCACCAAAAAAAAAAAAAAGAAATAATTAAGGGAATTAAGGCAATGATGAGTTCTGAAATTAAGGGAATTAAGGCAATGATGAGTTCTGAGGAAGTAAAACACATTGTTTTGCCTTTATTATTTGAAATTGGGGGGAAAAAAGGATAGAAGGGAAAAAAAATACTGTCATACTTTTTGGGTCAATATGATAGTATTTCAATTTCTACTGCTACTCTCTGTTCTTTTCTGAAGGACAGCAGCCCGTTTGTGAAAGTCCTTTTCTTCGGAACTATTAAAGTCTTTTCTCCATAAAGGAAAAAGAAAGTTAACCACTTCCTAGAAGAAAACTCTGAATTGTGCCTATTGAATTCCTTCTAAACCAGAAATTCATAGACCAGCACAATTTGAGTACCACTCATATTTAGTATGTGTGGGTGGTCCCTGAACATCTAGTCTAACTCCCTGTCTGAGAAAATTTTCATGTCTGAGAAAAATAAGGCCAAGGAAATTAAGGGACGTACTGACCTAGAGCTAGTTAGAGTAGAACAAGAATTAGTACCCAGGTAACTGTGTACTTGCCATGGAGATTATGTGTGCATGTCACCTGTGTCCACTTACATGGTACAGTTCTGGAGGGCAGTGACCACATGTCATACAACTATATCCTTCCCTTCACTGAGCAGTGCTTGGGAGGCATTGGTTAACTGGTTGACTCATTGAATGCTTGATGCTTTGAATAATAGTATAATTGATCAAAGCATGAATGCTAGAATTAAAATTGCTTGTGTTTAGATCTGGCCATGCTAATTATCAGATAGATAATATTGTACAGATTCTTAACTATTTATAAAATTTACGTTTCTCACTTGTGATATGAAAAAAATATTTACTTCCTAATACTGCTATAAAAATGAAGTGAACTGATACAAGTAAAACACTGCAATTAATTATTGCCATAACAACTGTGCATAGCAAAACACTCCTATACTCCAGGGCTTAAAACCAGCCATGAGGACCAGCAGTTGGTGTAATGGCTATGTCACTAGACTCCCATATAGTCGACCACGGTTCGAGTCCCAGACCCAGTGACTTAAACTCACGCCAGGCATGTGTGCATGCATGCCCAAGATCCTGAGAGGAGAATGGAGGAGAAGGTATTTTGATGTGACCATTCCCCTGCGGGGTCATTTCTCACTTTCTGTCTCTCTGTCTCTCTGTGTCTTTCTGGCGAGCGCACACGCCCTATAGCAAAAACCTCTCTAAAAACAAACAAACAAAAAAAAAAAAAAAAGCTAGTCATGTATTTTTCTTCTTAGCATCCATATATCAGCTAGGGTTCAGCTCTCCTAGCCTGGTTTTGACCAGCCGTAGTTTGGGTCCAGGTATTCTCATACGTCTTTCATCTCTCTTAGTCCAGTGGCTACACCAGTCCAGTTCTTATGTTGACAGCAGAAGCTCATTGGAGAAATTCATCCTTGAACATATTCTCAGGTGCATCAGGGATCACTTCTACTAACATCCCTTATCCAAAGCAAGTTCTGTAACTGAACTTGAGGCCAAGGAGTGAGAAAGTATTTTCCCACCCACCAGAGAGCCAGGTCAAAGGTGTAACACTGCACAGAAATGAAGAATTGAGCTGACAATTCAGTGTAACATAAAACTTGGCACAGTGCCTGATCCATAAAAAATGTTCAGGGACTAACAGCTACTGTAATGAATTATTATGAATCCTTTCTTGGTGGACATTTCAAGTCATACATTAATAGAAGTTGTGTCATTCACCTGTGAAGAATAACCTTTGGATTTTTTGTTTGTTTGTTTATTTGTTTGTTTTTTACTTTTTCCTCCTTCTACAGATTTGCCCTGCACCAAGGACAAGCTGTCAGCCAGTTTCTGCCAGACACTCAAAGCCCTGAAGAAATGTTCTGTGCCCACCGTGAGGGCCGAGTGCTGCTTCTCGTGTACACAGACAGACGTTGTCCACACTCAAAGGCAAAGAAAGCAACAGTTGCTCAAACACCCCAGAGCTCTCTAGGTCCAGAAGGAATCCACCCTCTACCACAGAACACAGCAGCCTGCTGGCTGTGACATATGTTAGCCCTGGGGACACTTCAATGAGGTTTCGCTTTACGTATTTCAAGTCCAACTTTGGGTCGTAACAAAACAAAATCCACCGTGTTCCTCTGCCACACAATTGCAAGGAGGTCTGTGTCGCACTTGCTGCTCCCTTTTAGGAAGGTGAAATATCCAGGAGAGTCAGGCCTCACCTGGGCTCAGCTCCTGGGAAAGGTCCTGATTAGGCAGGTCTGTGAAATGTCTTTTTCTCCCCCTTAAAGATAAAAATGAAGAGAACAGATTTTTCCCAGACTACCTCAAGAACGTTAGGAAACAAGCCGCACTTATCCAGGGAACAAGTAATTTGTTAATTTACCTTAATGAATACATAATACATTTATTTTTCCTTTCTGCCTGGGGCAGATGCTGTTTATAATGTCATGGGGGAAACTTTTAGAGGCGGTCCTTTAATGCATCCCAGAAGAAGACTTTTCTGACCCAGTATTCAATTAAGGCAGAGAGAGAGAATGCTGGTTACATCCTTCAGTCTACTTCTCAGTCTCTATAGGACTTAATACTTGGGCTTTTTAGAGCACCATGACAACCTTGAGCCACTAGGTTAAGAGGAAACCAGCAGGAACTGTAGCCTACGAGATGCAGGTTATTATTCAGAAAACATTTCTGAGTTGAAGATAATTTCTATGAAAACTCTTGTAAAGCAAGTGAACAGAAATGAATATCTTTCTAGTGTTAAAAAAAAATGTGGGCCTTTATTCTTTCCATTTTCCTGGTAAATACCCACTGGTTCACAGAAGAGTGAATAAGCCTTTGCGTCTGATGTTCTCCTCCAGCACACTCCCCATATAACTCAGGAGCTCAGATCCAACCGTCACCTCACTGCAGGGGAGTTCATGCACTAAAATTGCTATGGCCAGGTCCGTAGCTGCCACCTCCCCTCACCTGCCCCCAGGTTGAAAAAAATGGATTAAAAGATCTTAAAGAAATAGATAAGTTATGCTAAGTATAAGAGTTGAGTACAAACTTCTGGTCTAGGGGAAAAAAAAATACTAAAAAGTAAGATAAGGATAATTGGTTCCTCAAGATACCCAGTTGTTACTTTGAAAGGTCTTTTACCTTGGGAGAAATAGAGGAGTTCAAAAACCTGAAATGAAAGTTAGAATTCTTATTCTGGATGTATCTACTACTCACCGAAAGTCAAGGCAGGAATAATCTCAAATTCAGAGCATATTTCCAGGTAAGCTGATTTTTAAAGGGAGATATTTACATGAACTGAACCCAAAGAGAGAGGACCTCCAAACCAATTCTTGACAGGGGGAAGGCAGAGTTGTGACCTTCATGCAATGGGCAGTATATTTTCAACCTCATGCACAGGTACACATAATATTCATTACAGAGCACAATATCCCATATCTCCCTTTAATTATCTATCCATTCAGCAGAATGGTGCTATTTAAAAATGGTGCTAATAGCTAAGTGGCAGCAGAACTAACATCCACATAGAGATAGGTGTACACATGGGTAAGTGCATGTGAAACTCTACATACACATCCTCTCTTCAAATGTATAATGGTGTTGCTGGCCAATGCCAGTTCTGTTACTTACATGCTCTTATATCATATGCTTTTTATTTTGTTCAAGCCATTAATATGTATTACTCTGAAAAGTTCCTCTGGAAAATGAAACACTAGGGCTGGGATGAAATTCAAGATAGACCAGAAACAGGAGAAAAGTATAAATGTCTACCTAAGGCTAGGGAATTTATTCCTTATTCCATTTTTTTATTCTCTACTTTTAAATATAAACACTGCTGGCTGATGACAATCTCTGGTGACAGTTTTAGAAACTTAGAAGACATTTAAATTGTTGGTGGAATGAGTGAAGGTGAATATGATTTTCTCTAATGAGGAAAATCATAAAGACTGTCCCTGAGGCTTTCCAGAGGATTAATTTAGTAAGTTGGATTGATTTAACTTAACCTGGTACTGTACGAGCATAGGGTCAAATTCATGTCATCCGAGGCCTGGGTATAACAATTATATAAAACTCAGGAACAAACCCAGATTCCGACTGAACTCAACAAGCTGAACTAGGTCAGATTTTCCCATACACAAAATGGACCACGTTAAGTGTGACCCGCATGGTGAAGAGGATGGTAGACATTAGGGAAA
>NW_006159715.1:3816049-3819469 GCF_000334495.1 Tupaia belangeri chinensis | reverse complement strand
AGGGAAAGACTTGGCCTGCTGCTCCAATCTGGGCCTTTCTCCAGTTTCTCAAAGGCAGAACACTGGTCCCTAATCATGTGTCATGGACATTTGCTTCCTGTATTGTGGCTGTGGTGTGAGTTGTTGTTGTGCCACCCATCATTCTGGACTCCAGGGTAAAGGTCATAGTTGCTATAGGAGTCATCTCTCACTCTGCTTGTTGCCTTTACAACCACTCAGCTATCGGTCTGGACATATCCTGGTGCTTTCAATACCAGAGGGGCCTCAAATCAACAAGAAGACTCCAAAGGCAAGAACCTGGATGGTGTCTTCACCATTCCTTTGATGCTCCTGGAGGCTGACAGAATTGTTTTACTTCATCCAGGTGCTCTTTTCTTCCCAGCTTAGACAAACAAGTGAGAAAGCACTGGGAGACACTGAATATATGTCTACTGTGAACCAGAAAGGCTGCCACAGGGCTGGTGCTTACATTAAGGTTCTACAACCCAGTTTGGTTTACATTACCTTTCTCAGTGATAGCCAAGTTAGTTCTTCTCTGAACAGTTGCAGGTTAATGAATTCTTGAATTTCAGAAAATAATTAAATATACCAGGTGAGAACAGTATTGCAAGGAACTTAAACAGTAAACACTTTTTAAAATCAGGTAATCATTTCATGGTACAAAGAATTACCTCTTTTTGTAATAATGAGGTGTGGTAGAAGCTTCCCAGAGGATTAATTTAGTAAGCTGGATTGATTTCATTTAACCTGGTACTGTACCAGCGTAGGGTCAAATTCATGTCATCAGACTCCTGGGTATAACAAAGTTATAAAACTCAGAAACAAACCCAGATTCCTACTGACCTCAACAAAATAATTAGGCTAGATTTCCCATACAGAAAATGGGCCATATCATATGTGACCTACATGGTGGAGAAGATGGTAGACATTAGGGGAAGGCTTGGCCAGATGCTCCCATCTAAGCCTTTCTCCAGTTTCTCAAAGGCAGAAAACTGGTCCCTAATCGTGTGTCATGGACATTTGCTTCCTGTACCGTGGTTGTGTTGTGAGATGAGGTTGTGCCATCCATTATTCTGGACTCCAGGATAGTGTCTTCACCATTTCTTTGATTCGCCTGGAGGCTGACATCTTATGATGGATTTTCTTAAGCAAGAACACACCTCCATCCAGTCCCCTCAGACAGCCAAGTCTCCACTAGCATCTCAATGGGGCGCTTTCATTGAATATTTTTTGATAAAACTCATCAAGTACCTGAAACTAGAAAGATTATGTTGTTTCAGACCATCGCTTCCCATTCAAGTGACTAAACTCCTCCAAATGTGAAAGCTACACACTGCTACTCCAGGAAGTACAAGTCTCAGCTCCCCTTTTTTACTTTAAGGTGAAACTCTGGTATATCTGGTGCTCAGTCCACAGTGATTCACTTTCCAGGGAGAGATCACATGACATGAACTGCCTGGTGCTACAACCTAGCTGACATATTTCATGCTACCCTGTATGTGGTGATTATTTTGATTATACAAGTTTTATTATTTTAAGTTATGCTATTAAAAACAAAAATAAAAACCACACAGTGGGGGAAATGCCATGCTACATATCATTGTCCTCTGAATTGGTTACATGGTATACTCAATCCAGCATGTTGCCTTCCCTGTATCTCTGTGCTGCTTTGCCTGTACCTCCCCAACCTCCTTCAGGGGTATCTTGTGAGTACCTCACTGCTTAAAACAGACTGTAATCATAGCCTGCCATTGCGTGACATTTCAATAAATGGCCAAATTTATTGACGTTTTCATGTGATTCCTTACTCCAACTCTGAGACTCCCACATCCAGTGTTACCTTCAATTTTAGCAACCTGGAGGAGGATGCTATCAATTTCTTCCTCCCACACACCTTCCCATATTTATTCAGTGTAGACATAATACTGAAGAGAAATAACTCACATCTAGAAGAATTTGTTTTGGATATTCAATCCTTTTTCAAGGGTAGTGTTTTGTAAATTCAAACTAGAAAGGTAGAACACATAGATATAAAGATAGAACCCACTCATGGAATTAGTAAAAGCATTGAAGTAGGGAAGAGCTGGCCATATACAGATGATCCCTAGAATGTTTCAGGGTTGTATGGGAGTAGTGGAAAAGCTGTTTTTGGTTGAGACAGCATCACAGAAGGCGATGAACCTTTGAAAACTATTTTATGACTGCTAGGTAACTCTTATCTTGCAAAGCTCAGCTCAAATGCTACTTCCCCTGGAAAGCCTACCCTGACTGTACCAGAAAAACTGAGGCAATCCTCTGCTCCTGCTACGCATTGTTCATTTTCCACTAGAAAAGTAGCTCTTGATCAGAAGTGATATTGTCTCCTCAAGAGATATTTGGAAATGTCTGGAGACATTTTGGTTTTCAAACTGGGGATTGGGAGAGACGACGACTGCATCTGGCAAACAGAAATGAAGGAAGTTGCTAAATATTCTACAGGGCCACAACTCCCTAACAACAAAGAATTACTTGGTTCAAAATGTCAATGGCTATGAAGTTGAAAAGCTCTGCACTAAAACAATTATCATCTTGGAGTGAGTAACAGAGGTACTGGGTTGAGTAAAATTGAGATCTTGCTAAAACTCAGACCTCCAGAAAGGACTACTAAACTAAATGAGAAAGACCTCAAAAGAAAAGAAGAAAAAAAATGCATCAGATTCACAACACACCAGCTTGATAAAGGCATCTCAATGTTGAATGAAAAGCTTGATAGTGAACAGAGCTCTAAAAGGATCTTGGACTAGCCCGTGGGGACATAGGAGCCTTCATCTTAGAACTGAGGCAATAAGCCATGTAAATTAGATTAATTAACCTCTTCCAACTGAGGTTTCTGATCAAACTGATCATAGATGTAATCAACCAGATAAAAATATTAGCTTCACTAATGGTGAGGCTGACTTGAAGAAAGTACCTTGGGTACAAATAGAGAAGGACCTTCCTACCCTTTATGTCATCCCTACGGCAGGACCAGAGACCTCCCTCCAGAGACACTCTGAGCTAAGAATGGAGAAGGGAGGCAGGAAGAGAAAGAGAGAAATTGACCACTCAAACTATTCATCTCAGTTAATAGAAGTTTAACAGCTTGGGACCAGCAGACAGCATAATGGTTACATTATGGTTATTCAAACCATGTTTTGAGTCCTGGACCCAATGGCTTAAATCTCACACCAGGTGCATGAGTGTGCATGCCTGGTGGGTGATTTCTCACTTTCTGTCTATTTGTCTCTCTCTGTCTCTTTGGTGAGCACATGCACCCTATAGCAAAAATATCTCTTAAAAAATAATAAAAAATATCACAGCTCAAATTTTCCACAATAGCAGCACTCTTTTTCTTTTTGGGGGGGGGGGGGGGGGGGTTTCACTATACGCGGCACTGCACAC
>NW_006159715.1:3801784-3816018 GCF_000334495.1 Tupaia belangeri chinensis | reverse complement strand
CGCTATAGGGCGCATGTGCTCACCAGACAGACAGAGAGAGACATAGAGACAGAAAGCGAGAAATCACCCCCCGGGGGGATGGTCACGACACAATCCTTCTCCTCTCAGGATTTTGGGCACACATGCACACATGCCCGGCGTGAGTTTTAAGCCACTGGGTCCGGGACGTGAACCGCGGTTGACTACGTGGTAGTCCAGCAACATAGCCATTATGCTAACTGCTGGTTCCCTTTTTTTTTTTTTGCACTAGGAAAAGCATGTGACAAATGTATCAAGACTTCAAAGGGCTATCCCTTTGGAAAGCTATTCTAGAAATGGAATCTTATTGCCTATTTGGGAGGGACATAAGATTAGCATGAGGGGAAGAGATGAGAGCAGAGGGGCATTATCTAAAAATGGCTTATTTTCCAAAAATTCTAAATGATAATGTGATTTTAAAAAAGATCTTAGTGGAAAGGATTGGAAGTAGTGTAAAAGCAAAACACAGAAGTTAAAAAGAAACTAGCCTGTCTTCGGTGCTCTCTTTATCACCAAGCACTGCCCAGTCTCTCACTGGACAAGCCATGGGCTCCCTCCCTTTATGGTAGAATATCTATAACTTCATAGATTATTGCCAGGACTAGGATGTCTTCAGTGATGATGCCTGGGACCTCTGCAATGATAGGAGATGACTCTGGGCCCAAGGTCATATTGATGGATTCCTGAATAGTAAGGACAGTTCAGCTGACAAGAGGCATCAGCCAAGTGGGAGCTCTGCTTCCCTAATCCCAGCTGTGGTGGTGTTCAAGACACCATTACTACCCGAAGCTTCCTCTTTTGCTGATGGAACATTTGGAAAACACCCCATAGTAAACTGCAGGAAGACAATGGTACATGAGAGAAAGTCACAGAGAGAACTATTGGGTTGTCAGGAAAGTCATGATGCATTTTTACATAGAAAAAAAAAAAAAAACAGAAAAATACCTCATGACTTTCCCAACACAGAGGACATTCTCTTGTAGCTCCCAGAATTATTGGAGAGAAATGTTCAGGGACTTGAATTCCCTGATCAGATGGGAACAGAACTGGGGAAATACTCCTAACCACTAATAACATCATATTCTTAACCACAGGCAAGCAAGGATAAGAAATCCTTGCTAACAATACTTTTGCCTGTATGCTACTCCTCTGAACTCAGCCCTTTGAAGAAAGAAAAAATATTGTTTAGCATTTCTACCTGAAATATTCAAATACCACAAACAGCTCTGGTGTCCATCAATAGATGAATACACAAACTATTACATACTCATATTTATACATCAGAATACTACTAAGTAATAAAAAGGAGTGACCTATTGACACATGTAACAACATGGCTTGTCTGAAAGCTGTTTTGGGGCTTGTTTAAAGGTTTCACAATATCTTTGTAAAATATTGGGTTGTCAGAAATTTATGATGCATTTTGTATAGAAAAGCATAGAAAAAAATACATCATGATTTTTCTGACAACCTAGTAAAATGATGCTTGGGTAAGAATCAAAATGTCTCAAAGTAAAATGCCCAGGGCATTACTATTCTAAATTTTTGATAACATCCCATCCACCAATATTAAACACAAAGTATCAATACTCACAAGAACAACAATATCTGGAATTCAGGGAAGGAATAAAATACTGTAGACCACAGTGAGAGAGTATTTGGGGATAGTGAGCCCAGCCTTGGGGGCCCTCCTTTCTCTCCCATTCTAAGAAACTAATCTGCAATCTGTCATCTCCACTCCCCTTGCAGCCTGGTCATGAGGAATCTCTGTAGTCAGATTCCGTGACTCTTCCATGAAAAGGGTAGTTCTTTGGGTCTCCTATTTACCTTCCTTTCCCTAATCTCTCCTGATTTTACCTCATCTCAGTCCTGATCATTAGTGGCCACACTAATCATCTCCATATGGCCCCAGGCCTTCGTCATAAACTGAGTCACAAATTGCCATGAATGGGCTGCCACCTGGTGTCTGTCTTCAGGAAGAGAAAGGCTACTCTACCCTGCCAACAGAGTTGGTATTTCAGTCAAAAGAGGAAAAGAAGCCCTCCCTTGGAGAAATTAAAGTGGTAGACAACGGTGGTGGGTGGTGCCGATCAGCTCATAAGCAGAAACACCTTTCTCCAGTGTAGGGGAAATAATTGCAAATGGAGTCCAATAGATAGAGCCTCTGGGACCCACTTAAAGCCAGGAGCACATAAAGGAGCAATTTGTATTCAGCCAATTGTCTTAAACTGTTTTAGATTTCAGACAAAGGGTGAAATGAATCATGAAATTAAATTAGTTTCTCTTGGCTCTTGTAAATTAAAAAAATGGGTGAGTTATGTATTGCAGGGTGTTTTGTGAGGTTCATTCCTCCTCCAAAGGGTGGGTCAAACAGAGATCCAGGGAGTTGGAAAAAGACGTGAGGCGCTGATGTCATGTTTAGTGCTGAGTTCATTATGGGCTCACAAAGCTCTAGTAGCACTTACAAGGTGTTTCCTTCCTCTTGGAGCTTATAACACATGTGGAGAATACTTACAGAACACTTCCTGACTCTCAGAACCCACAGTGCACAGAGCTGGGCTGAGATGAGATGAGCCAAGACTGTGTCAAACCAAGGAAGTCAAGGCTCACCAGGCTGAACCAAGGCTTAGCATAGCATGGGTAGCTAGCTGGCTGACCAGGTGTTCCTTTTTCTCTTAAAGGGGATCCAGACGATAGTGGTTCATTGTCAAAACCAAACTGTCACACATACATGTGAGTTACATTTAATGGCACAAAACAGCAAAGTCATAATTATACATCAACTGCACAAGTATAGTATAGCTAATAACATAAGTTGGCTTTCAAGTATGATAAGAAGTGAGAAAGCCAGATTAAACAAATCTGACTCTATTTGCAATACACTGGGAGTCAATAGACCTTTTACTGTCTTATCTACCAAAGAACTCTCCCTCACTTGTCTGGTGGTTGGGGACAGATATGTCACTTAAAGGGGAATTTGAACCTCAGAAAGGAGACAGGAAGGTACAAGTTAGCAAACAAATTAATGTTCCTTCTCTCCAAGATGTAACTTTGGGAGCAAGAGAATATTTGTACTAAATCATCAGATTATTGGGAGCAGAAAGATCAGAAGATGATGCAGTTTTGTGTCGCTCTTCTAGGGATTTTTTTTTTAGATAAATTTCAAGATAACATTTTGAGCCAGCCTATGATATGGTGGTTAAGGTGGATGGATCTCATATGGCTCACTTTGCCAGTCTCAGATCCAGCAGCCTAAGGAACACACCGAGCACATACACATACAGGTCCAAACTATCAAAATGAAGAAGAAATGGAGGAGAAGGGATTGTGTCATGACCATTCCTTATGGGGACATGGTGCTTTTTCACTCCCCCCTCTGTCTCTCTGTCTCTGTTTTTTTCTGGTGAGTATACATGCCCTTTGGAAAATTCAAAAAAAAAAAAGTGAAATCTTGCGGACTACTGACTAGTGCCATAGTATTCGTGGGCTTATATTATATGTTTTCATAACATGAATCCAAAGGTTAGCTTCCATCAAGATGCATTTGCTTGACTTTTCACTCAGGGCCTCTGAGATCACAAGTAGAAGGACAAAATATCTACTCTGTGCAAGTAAACAAAGCTTTCATAGGAGCTCTTAGAATATTATTTGACAGATTTCTAGTTTGGTATGATATCATGATATCAAGGTGGAAAACACATTCCAAGCCTGCCCAATGTCTTTGGTGTGTGAGAGGTGACCTCGAATCTTTAAAGGTTGTGCTGACGAAACAGCAGAAACCTAGTGTTAGCATAGTTTCCTGGTTCCAACACTCATTCCTGTTCACTAACGATTTTATTGACATTACATTATGCAATTAGCGCTGTGCTTTAAGCCATATTGAATTCAATGAAGTAAAACAAGTCTCTGCTTTCAGGAATTTGCCATCTCACAGAGAGCTAACTATACATCTATAAAGAAAATCTCAAATACAAAGTAAGGGTAAAAGGGGATTAATTCAAAAGACACTGGAAGCAGAGTAGTTAGTACATAGGGAATCTGAACAATTAGCCATCAGATTTTGGAATAAAATGGCCCACTGAGAGAAAAAGAATCTGAGTGACCCAGTCTTGTTACAGAATCTCATTCAAAGGAACCATAGCCAAAAGAAACTAGAAAGCAATTCCAAACTTTGCTATTCTCTCCTGAAGGACAAATGTGAAGAAATACAAAACTGTAACTATAGTTCTTTAAATTATTTTTTTCTTCCTCCTAGTTGTCCTACATCTAGAGAGGCTAATTTTCTCAAACCCTAATTCTTCCCACAGCTATCAGGAAGGTCCACCTCACCCCATTTCTCCAGGCCTGTGTCTGCCTAACCACTCTCTTCCTTTGGCAGCATAAAATCCAGGAGCAGGACACTGGATGATAGAACTGTCTTTAGAGAATAAAGAAAGGAAGGAACTGGAATAGGCAACAACAAAACACAAATTTTCTTTAGCAGTTAACTAGAAGAGAGTGGATCACCTGTAGAAAGCACTTGAAGCTACTCAGTATCAGGTATGGTCAGAGAGCTAAGACACCAGCAGCAATGTCTCTCAGAAGAAAATACTCGTATTTAATTCCAATTTATACTGTGATTTAGCCAAATTAACCTAAACTACCTGTATTGTATTTAATGAGATTAAGTACGATAGTCAAATAAATGTATGCTCTATAACACATGCCATAAAAATATAGTCATGTGCACCAAAATGGCTAACAAAATGACAGGGATAAATCCACAAATATCAATAATGGAAGAACCAGCAGTTGGCATAATGGCTATATCATTGGATCCCATGTAGTTTACCATGATTTGAGTCCCAGACCCGGCGACTTAAATTCATGTTAGGCGCATGTGCATGCATGCCCAAGATCCCAAGAAGAGAATGGAGGAGAAAGGATTGTGGCATGACCGTCCCCCCTGAGGGGTGATTTCTCACTTTCTGTCTCTCTCTCTCTCTGTGTGTCTTTCTGGTGAGTGCATGTGCCCTATAGCAAAAACCTCTCTCTCTCTATATATATATATATTTATGTATATATATCAATAATAATACTGAATGTTAACAAATTAAATTCTCCAATTAAAAAACACAGGCTGGCTGAATGGATATAAAAACTTAAACTGTCTATTTTTTGTGTACAAGAAATGCACTTCATGAATAAAGACTAAAGTGAAAGGCTGGAAAAAGACATTCCACACAAATGGAAATTTAAAAAAAAGAAGCTAGAATCACAATACTGATATCAGACAAAATAGGCTTTAAGACAAAAACATAGACGGCGGGCAGCTGGTGGGAAAGGGCCACTGGACTCCCAGATGGCCGACCACAGTTTGAACCCCAGACCTAACGGCTTGCTTTCTCAGTTTCTCTCTCTCTCACTCTTGTCTCTCTATGGTCAAATAAATAAAGTTAAATAAAATCATTCTAAGTAAAACGAAGACAAAAATTGTAAGAAGAGGCAAAGGAGGACATTATAGTATTAAAAGGGCTAATTCACCCAGAAAATATGACACTTACAAATATCTGTGCACCCAACACTGGAGCACCCAAACATGTGAAATAAAGACTGCTAGATCTACAGGGAGAGAGAGTTTGCAACACACTGAGTAGTAAGAAAGCTCACCTGCTTCTGAATTCCCTGTCAGTATGTGTGTGCTCCCTAGTCGTTTGCTTTGATTCCCGTTGACCTTGCTCTGTAAAGGTGGGATAACAATCAGCAATTCTTTAATAAAAAATCATGTTTGAAAAAATGAATAAATTTTAATTCGTTATCTTATTTACTTCTAAATTGGGAAAAGACTTATCATTATTTAACTTCTGGCGTAAGTTCACGAAACACTGACGTTCCTCTAATTAGAGCAAGAAGAGCTGGAAATGGAAATCCAGTGTCATGCCAACCTGGGAGAGCCTGCAGAGACCCAATTGACACACTCATCTGCTGAGGAGAAAATAGAGAGAAAGCAGTTGGGCGTTCATCTTTTGTAGAGAAGGCCAAGATAAAAATTTGCATGTGCTTTTCCAGCACTTCCTGAAGGAGTGGCATGAAGGAGTTATTCACCACCCCACATAACTATCACCATTGACAGTAAAAATACCCTTGGGAATAATAAATTTACTTTCTGTTTCATATATCAGTCTCCTGTGAGTTCCTATGAGATTTTTGTGGTTAGTATAAGTCAATTCCTCTGAATCAGATAAAATTCAGTTTTAAAGCTGCTAACTTGAAGGCCAGACCTTAGACTATGGTTGATCCAGTTCACAAAAAAAGCCTACTCTTGAGGCCCAGTCCACACAGCCAGCTGACCACGCACTGTGGCCTCATCACTTGTGAGTTTACTCAGCAAGTGACCAGTAGGGTTGTTCAGAGAATTGCAATGTCTAGCATTACTCTCAGCATATAATTATATTCAAAAACCTTTGTTGAAATCATCTTTTTTTTATTTATTCATTTTTTAAAGTCCATTTGTGGTTGAGAAGTTAGAACTTAAAGAAAGAGGAAGCATCAAATATAAGATGTTAGGGAGCAAAAAGGAAGTAAAGGTGAAAATGCAGAAGTCATGCTTAGGGATAAGAAAACGGTCTGTCTGGGATGGAGAATGAATAGTGTGTGTGTATGTTGAGGATGGGAAGCAGAGTTGAAGAGCGAAATACCAAAGAGACTGAAGAAAGGAGCTAGTGTCCCACCCTGTCACCCACCCTGGCAGGAGACTAAGAGCACAGCTGGGGCCATCATAGAATGGCCTGGGATGGGTACTTTCTCCCTGTGCTTGCACTAACCTGAACTGTCCTTCTGTCTCTGCTCATTCCAGCCTGTTGCAGCCTAGGAAGTAGAGGAAGGCATGTGCTGGGTTTCCCTAAAGCTGCCTATGGTTTCTTTTTATTTTTAGAGGTTTTTGCTATAGGACGCATGCACTCACCAGACAGAGAAAGTCAGAGAGACAGAAAGCAAGAAATCACCCCCCAGGGGGGATGGCCACGCCACAATCCTTTCTCCTCCATTCTCCTCTTGGGATCTTGGGCACGCACACACATGCGCCCGGTGTGAGATTTCTATTTTTTTTTTTTTTTGGAGAGGTTTTTGCCATAGGGCACGTGTGCTCGCCAGAGAGACAGAGAGACAGAAAGCGAGAAATCACCCCCAGGGGGGATAGCTATGCCACAATCCCTTCTCCTCCATTTTCCTCTCGGGATCTTGGGCACGCACGCACACGTGCCCAGCGTGAGTTTTCAGCCATCAGGTCCAGGACACAAACCGTGGTTGACTACATGGGAGTCCAGTGACATAGCCATTAGGCTAACTGCTGGCTCCCCAGCATGAGTTTTAAGCCACCGGGTCCAGGATGTGAACTGCGGTCAACTACATGGAAGTCCAGCGACATCGCCCTTATGCTAACTGCTGGTCTCAGCTGCCTATGGTTTCTTTATCAGGCAGGAGATTGGTGTCATCCTGTCCATTCTGGGTCCTGAAACATGCTTATGCCAGGCCTGCCTCTAGCATTTTGGGGGCCCAGGGTATGAGTACAAAGGAAGGTCCATGCCCCAAATGACCAAAAGTTTAAGAGCCATAATATAAGCTATGTCCCAGGCCCAGCCCCTGTTTCCATCCAGCATCTCACAAGCTTCTTCCCAAGGATCGCCTGGTAACTGAAAGACTAAATGAGCCAGCTCTACCTTCTGAGAATCTGGTGGCCCATATTCAGAACTCCTGGGTGATGACTAGACCCAAATCCATGATGGAGACTGATCTGGCCAAGTTGCTCAGAGAGTCTAGATGGTTTTCCCAATTCCATTCTATACTTTTCCACTCAAAATCTGCAGCAGTTCTAACACCTTATAAAATTATTAATATATCACATGAGCAGTAAAAACAGAAGAAGCACACTTATCTGGGAACCTGTTCTACCCAGGTCCACAGACACTCACCTCAGGTGCTGTAGGGTGACCACCATTAAGCAAGAGCAGCAACTCTTTCTCTGGTTTCCTCAGACCCAGGCTGGGATTTCTTTAATACCTTCTCAGCCTGTATTTACAAGATCTCGGGACCATATCCTACTCTGGCATGGGGAGCCCAGCGTATGTGTCCAACTCTGGTAATTCATGATTACTCAGTTGGTTCAAAATAAACAAACAAACAAACAAAACTTTCCTACTAGACCACAAAGACAGAAGTGTTTGCATTTCAGTGTTTGTAACATGCTGGCCCCACTAAAGCGAAGCTCAGGGAAGGGACCCCTGTTGCCTAGGCTTAAGAGAAATTCTGCCCACTACAATGTAGCTACCTGGAATTTCCAACTTAGCAGGAATTTTCGCAGAGGAAACCTTGCAGCCAAGTAAGATTCAGGCTTATATTGGACAATGAGAATAATGAACAAGTGGACCTTAAGTTGTGACTGTGACTAGCTCAGAATGGGACCAGCAAATTAGAACCAATGTGTCTTGAGCTCAAACTCTGACATGTACTCCCAAACCACCTCAAAGTCCTCAGCCTCCACTCCTGCCTGCTGTCTTTGTCCCCTGCCAGGGATCTGACTCACTAAAGACCCAGAAGCAAAGAAGTGGGCAGAAGTGCTATGTGGGCAAGGCCTGTTTCAGAGTACCAATTATCTTTCCTCTGCACTCAGACAAAGAAGCTAATTCTTATCCTGATTACAGGTCATCCTGAATCATGAGCAAACTATTGGGATTTCACAAATAGCTCACGCATTTCATTCTAGAAAGTCAAACTCAATCAACTTCTTAGCAAGTCATCAAGCTTGATGCATAGATTGTGGGACTAAAATAACAGCAGCACCACTTGAAAGTTCTATCTGCCGTTTCTCTCTGAGGGGTACAAAGAATAAGATGCTGAGAAGGGAGCTCAGCACCAGGAGACAAAAGACATCACACCTGTCGGAGTGGGAAAGTGGAGAAAAGAGAAGAAGGCTCAGGTGTACCTGATTAGAGGCTGTGGGTGCTGAAAAGCTGGAGATGGGCTAATTGGAAGCAGCCACCCTCCGTGATTGGTTAGGGATGCATACTTAGCTTTCTCTAGTTGGTCCTAAGTTAGAAATAGGAACAAAAACTAGAAAAGCAGTCTGTTACTAAGAAAAGTCATTTTGAGCCAATTGTTACAGAAATGGTTTATCTTCCTGGATATCACTAGAGATAGCAATCTAATTTTCTGCAAGCCCAGTTTATAGCAGGCTGTCTTCCTGGGTTCTTTATTGCAGATACATGGATTGGTTTCCTGGTCAAGATGCTCAAGTTATAGTCAAGGTTCTATGGTCTGACCACTACCTGTTTGTATGTCTAGTCTCACTTCCCACTGCTATTCCTACTCCTTTCCTCATCCAATTTGCCCTGGGCTGGTTTCCATTGCCCACTGCTCATGAACTCTTTCCAACCTGGGTCTCCACGAGAAGAGAGACATCTGTCTGGTACTACCTCCTTATCTCTACAACATGCTGTGAACAGGGCCCTGGAGTCCCAAAATCTGGGTTCCAGGTCTTAGCTGACACTTATTAGCTGTCTTCTTTAGTTGCATAGTATGTCCTAATAGAGTTATTATAATAATTAAATTAGTTAATAAATGGAAAGCTTATAGCTTAGTGCTATTCAAAGTGTACATTATAGACCAAGGCAGTCTACAAACTGCTTGCTACCAGCCTGCAATGAGATGAGTATAAAGGTATAGTTAAACAGAGAATGTTTAGAAGATCATCAAATAAATTTTATTGGATTGATAAATTTTAAGGCAAGAATGAAGCTAATTTTCTCATTAAAGTTTTAAATTCTGGTATAAGTGACACTCAAAAGTGCATAAAAGACAGTATGGGGAGTAACTGTTTTACTCATAACTTTTTGTGAAGTTATGATTGTGAAATAAGAGATAAAAGTTATAGGTATAATAATGATTCTACTAATGTTGATTAACATGTATGATAATATCTTTAAATAGACTAATAAGCAGTATATTCATGGTGGGAAAATTCTTCCTGGTCAAGTTGCTGAAGTTATAGTAATAATACAGTTATTGAATGAATAAAATTTTTTTCAAAAAAATCCCTTATACATACATTTTCAATGAACAATATGTACAAATTTTGTAGTTTTCTTTTTTCTATTTAATTTCCTAATAATTTATTTGTATTTGGCTTTGCAAACACATTGATCTGCAACAAATTAGAAATTAGGCTAATAAAACTAGGCACTTATCACAGAAAGTCTAAGATACACTAACTTAGAATTCTGCCTGGCACATTGTAATGTAAAGCACATTTTAAAAAGTGCTAGGCACATAGTAAGTGTTCAGTGAACAGTATCTACTATTATTTCCATTTGAAAGATGAAGACTTGTAAGCAGATAGGGGTTCAGTAACTTCCCAGTGTCCTGGGTCCAAGGCTTCAGTCTGCTTGAGTCAGCCACATAAGACCTGGAAGTATCGGGGCCAGCAAGTGGCATGGTGGTTAAAGGCACTGGACTCCCACATGGCCAACCACAGTTCAAGTCTCGGACCTGGTGGCTTGCTTTCTCACTTCCTCTCTCTCTCTCTGTGTCTCTCTGATCAAACTGGAAAATAATAGTGATAATAATAATAAATAAAGTTAAATAAAATAATTCTTAAAAAAAAAAAAGACCTGGAAGTATCAGCCTCTCTGCCTGGGGTAAATTGACAGAAACAAGGAACCCTGCAGAAAATCCTGCAAGTCCAAAGCAGGAGTTGAAGATAAAGAGTTATCTCAGCCTGTCCCAAAATATCAATGGTGACAGAAGGAGCAAAGATAAAATGGGAGCTCCGAGAAATCACCTCTGGGTGCATTACCTGAGTATTGTAGCAACTCTGAGTAATACCCAACCAGATGTTGTCTTTGGAGGCCAGCAAAGTGCTTAGCAACCTGGCTGAAAAGAAAGAGTATTCAGGAACAGGAGATCTACTGGAGAGCGTAAGGTTTCTGGGCTTCCATAACTACCTCGACTTCCCCCCAAAGCCACAAAGTTAAGATATACCCTCCCAAAATCCAACACAATCCTAGGGAGACAAAAGAAGGAAGAGAGCTATTCAAGATACAGAGCGTTTTGGGAACCAGCAGTTAGTGTAATGGCTATGTCACTGGACTCCCACCTAGTCGACCACAGTTCGCGTCCCGGACCTGGTGGCTTAAAACTCACGCCGGGCGCGTGGGCGTGCGTGCACAAGATCCTGAGAGGAGAATGGAGAAGGGATTGTGGCGTGGCCATCCCCCCGGGGGGTGATTTTCACTTTCTATCTCTCTGTCTCTCTCTGTCTGGCAAGCACACGCACCCTATAGCAAAAAAAACCTCTCCAAAAAAAAAAAAGATACAGAGCGTTTTCAACTAACAGAAACTGAACTCCGCATAAAAGGAATAAGCTTTAGACTGAATTGGAGGTGCAGTTAATTTTCACCTATTACCCAGTGAGGCAACTAGAGACAGGGCTCATGAGACAGTTTCAATTATGGAAAAAATAATCTCCTTTTCACTCTGAGTTGTGACATGAGTTGAGCTTTTCCGCCTTGCTACAAGGACATCAGGAAAGAGATAGAAAATGAATTAAGGAACCTATGAACGTTGCTCAGTGATCTGTTTTCAGCTCCATCCCTTTGAGCTACTGTGAGAGCTGAACACCAGCATACAGCGCCAGGGATCTGATCAGCGTCCATCCCCACTTTTCAGCCCATTAGCCAATTCGAGGACGAGGGAAATTAAGTGCCTCAGTCCACAGCAAAGTAGGTTGGAATTTTCGGAACCCTGGGGGAGCATAACACCTTAAGGAAGGTGTCTACAACAGGCGGGGAGACAATGGGCAGGTGGGCACTACTTCCGAACTAATTAGCCTTGTCTTGGTAGAAGCATTTCTCTCCACCTGTGTAGCACTACTGCAACATTAATGGCAAAGGAAAGGAAGCACAAGCATTTTCCTCTGTGAAGGACAAATCTTGTTTTATGTCTTTCTACCTGCATTTTATTATATGGTTCATAACCTTTTTTTAAAGTCAGCCATATTTTAACCTTACATGTTATATATCTGAATGTTTTAAAGATTAACATAATAACAATGGCATTTCTAAAAACTCAACAAAGTTTTTAGCAAGATTCACTTTGTATGCTGTAGAAATGTACAGTGATTAAATGTAAAAAAGTAACAAAAAAATTTTTTTAAGTAAGGCATCCAGAGCTAAGGCTTTCCATATGTTGTTTGTAGTGGTTACATGTCTAAAAACATTTGTCAAAACTTGTTGAGCTATCTGGCCAAAAAGTCCGAATTTTCAGTATGTAAATTATGCTTCAACTAAAAATGTTAAGATTTACTTCTTAAATACCCCCCTAAATTTTAAGGAAATACGTAGTATTCTAAAAGACTTTTTTAGAAATAATTTTGAATTAACAACAGAAAAATTGTGAGAATAATACCAAGAACATTTTTCTCTGAACCCATTTGAAAGTAAGATATCTGTTTTGTTCAATTTCATCTAGAAATATTGGGACTTAACTATTCAGAAAAGAAGGAATGAAAGAAGAAAGGGAAAATAAGGGGAGGAGAGGGCAGGGAAGGTGAAGAAAAGAGGAAGGAAGAAGGAATGGAAAAAAAAGGAAAGGATGAAAATTAGCTTTCTATTATTACTGTAACAAACTACCACAAACTTAGTGGCTTAACACAATACACATTTATTTACTTGTAGTTCTATGGGTCAGAAGTTCAACATGGGGCTCACTGGCAGCTGAACTGTTTTTTGTTTGTTTTCTGGACACTTTAAGAGAGGATCTATCTTCTTGCCTTTCTAGTTTCTAGAAGCCACCTGCCTTCCTTAGCTTATGGCTCCTTTTTCCATCTTAGAAGCTGGCAGTAATATGGGTCCACTCCTCGCATCACTCTGACCTCCTTCTGTGCTTCCATCTTCCACTTTTAAGACCATTTATAATTGCATGAAACCCACCCAACTAACCCAAGACAATATCCCTATTTCAGGATTTTTAATCACATCTGCAAAGTCTTTTTTTGCCATATAAGCTAACATTTTCATAGATTTCAGGGATTAGGGTGTAGATATCTTTAGGGAATCATTTTTCTGCCCTGTGCCAAAAAAAAAGAAAGGTAAAAGGAAGGAAGAAGGGAAAGAAAGAGGAAGGCCTCATCCAAATGCTGGTGATGAGATTAGCTTCAGAGTCAGTCCTCTCTGATCCACCCCTTCCCTTAGGTCCCTTGAGGAACACTAAATCTCCTCTCTATCTGCACAGAGCCTCAGAGGTTCCATCTGCCTCAGAAAGGATCCTCACTGGAGTATGGGTACTTGAGTTGGACAAACTCAGAGGGCTTTGCCTGCCCTTTTGGAAAGACTCAAAGTGTTAGGGATAGGGCGGACCCTCCCCTCTGGAAACTGCTGGAGAGCACCTCACGGTCTGCCCAGCCTTTTGGATAAAACTTCTCTGGAAAGAGGCTGACTGGCCATGACATGATGGCATCTGCAATTTCATTCTGTGACCTTGGCCAAGCTAAGCTCATTAACCTTCAATTTTTTTAAAGGTCCTGATAATAATAATGCCTTCTTCAGAGGGCTGTTGTCAGTAGTAAGCACAAGTATCTGTCTCTAAAGCCTTAGGTGAAAGTTGGTTCTATTTCACTATCTTTAGCAAATACGATCTGCAAATGAGAAATGATGGTGAACAATTAGAGCGGTGGGAGGGAGGACTTCACTTCCTTTTTCACATGTCATGTAGGATCTCTACGGCCTCAGCCACAGCTGCATAGCTCTGAAATATCTGTCCATTGCTTGGCAAGACTTTGATTACCCCAACTTCTTTTGCATTCTTCATGAGCCTGAGATGAATGTGTCACAATCTTTTTAACACAACTAAACTATACTTACTGTAATTATGTGTAGAAGGATAATCACAACTTAGAGATATGGGACTGTCCAGGCTGTTTATTCTTGCACAAGCATCCAACAGAACAAGTGGCCAACGTGCAGATTTCCAATCCCTATCTTAAGCCAATTGTACCGGAAGTATTGTAGACTCCATAAGTCTTTTATATTTTCCTGATGCAAACTGATTCAAGAAACATTGGTTTCAAAAGATTACCTAATGGAGGGGGCCCTGCGCCGGCCCACCCGGGCCCGGCTGCGGGCCCCCACCACCCCTGGGACCCGCGCTGAGCGGGGTGGTGGGCCCCCCACCCAGGGCTCTGGCCA
>NW_006159715.1:3786834-3800916 GCF_000334495.1 Tupaia belangeri chinensis | reverse complement strand
GGTGGGGAGGAAGGTATGGAGGGCAACCATGGATGCCAGGGACAATGGGGGAGGAAGATGGGACATAGCAGAGGGTGGGGGATGGGGAATCAGGGATGGCAAGACAAAGGGCAAGGTATGCAGGACGTAAGAATTGGAAAATTATTTGCTGAGAACATGTATGTCGATGTGCTTGATTGAGCCAATGCACAGTGTATTTTGGATGGAAAATTCATTTGTGTGTTGTGATGGTGTAAAGTGAATTAATAAAAAAAAAAAGCAAAGATTAGTTGACAGAAGAAAAAAAAAAACATGCAAAAAAAAAATGATTACCTAATGGAAAAAGTTGGTGGAGTATTTTCTCTGAAGGAGTGACTTAAATTTCAAGAAATAAATGCCAATTAGTAGCTAAAGTTTCATAGGAGGGAAAATAAGCTCTATTTTTCATTATACAATCAAGGAAAATGAGTTAGTGGCTTAGGTAAGAAACTGTGTCTTGATTGCAACCATCGGCTTAGAAAAATGAGCACTAATGATTGCTATGAAATCATTGTAGGTATGTAGAATTCAAATATACTAATAAACATTTTTTAATAAATACATTTTTTAAAACAGTTTACTTAACCAACCTTTTTAATTGGCTGTACATTGAATTAGTACTCAATGACTAATTTAACGTAATATATCCACTTACAGAACTATGACTACAGTAATAATTTTCACTTACCAATACTGGATTTTTTTAAGTAATTTTTTATTACAAGATCTTTGATAACAAATTAATGTAGGGTATTTCTCTGGTCCTATGATGTATGGACACATACATGCAAATCAAATGGTGCATTAAATTTTAGTTTCCTGAACTTCCACCAGTGGGATGATATAATAAAAGTAGTTGTGGGTGTTTGCCATGCCTTTTTGTCACTTGTTACTTTTTGAGCTCTTCCTACATTTGAGGAATTTCTTTTATCTACATGCTACCTCTTCAGGGTAGAAATCTTTCATCAACTTACCATGAAATCCTGAGCAAGATTTTTTTTTTTTTCGGAGAGTTTTTTGCCATAGGGTGCTGCGCTCGCCAGACAGACAGAGAGAGACAGAGAGACAGAAAGCAAGAAATCACCCCCAGGGGGGATGGCCATGCCGCAATCCCTTCTCCTCCATTCTCCTCTCGGGATCTTGGGCACGCACGCACACGTGCCCGGCGTGAGGTTTAAGCCACCAGGTCTGGGACACGAACCACGGTCGACTACATGGGAGCCCAGCGACACAGTCATTAAGCTAACTGCTGGTCCCTGAGCAAGATTTTTACTGGGAAGGAGGCACCATGAGAATCCAATCAGCAAAGTACAGTTGGTTTTTCATCTAATTTACTGTTTATTTTAGACTATGTAAAAGGGAGGATTTGGGATGTTTCTAACGCATGGTAATGACAAATGGTTGAGATGACGGATAGGTTAATTACCCTGATTTAATCATTACTCATTGTATTCTTGTACTGCAAAATCACATTGCATCCTATAAATATATGCAATTATTATATATCAATAAAAATAAGTGGTTCTAAATGCTCTCTATTAAGAGTCCTGACAGAGAACAATAATAGTCTGTCCTGCCTTCTACAAACATTTATTCTTTATCTGAAATGTCATCACACCCACTTTCCTGAAGGATTTTTGTTTGTTTAAACAAAAACTTGTCATTACTAAAAGTATTCCTTCTGCCTATTTTAAACAAAGCCTGTGTTAAGGTGGGGAGGGGTTCTACCGTAATCAAAAACTTCATTTTGTGCAGGACGTAGAACTAAAACCATAGAAGAAAGGGCTCTGACCACTTCCAGTTGGAACAGAGCTGGGTTTTGGAAGCCAGATCCCCAGCCTTCCCCTTCAGCATTCACCCCCTGCTCACATCCAGGTTACACACTGCTCAGAATCAAGCCTAGCTGAAAGCGGTCCTACACAGGGGCTGTTTTCTCCCCATTACTGCATCAGCTGGTGCTAAGACTTACTTTTATTTTTCCCAGATTGCATAAGCAAAGATGTTGGTCTCTTTTTAATGCATCCAACTGAACATTCAACATTCCAAACAGTAGGAGCTCTTGAAAATAGCAGTTACAGGGGAAAAAAAAAATCACTCTTCACTTGTAGTTCACAGAGAAAAGACCTGGAATGAAGCTCTCAGTCGTAATACCAGAGCTGACATTCCCACAGGCAGAAACATCCTTAAATAGGAATGAAACTTTAAACAACTACTAGGAAGGACTCCACCTATTTGGACTCAGTCCCTGGTCCTTCTTTTCACTGGTCACTCCCTACTCCTTGGCTAGAAGAGAGCAAATGATCTGATTAGCCTAGTAAGTGAAAGAGCCAGTCATAGCCCCTAAGCCCCTTCCCTTACCCTCTTTGTAAAGCAGTCTGCCCTAGAAGCCGGTATTCCCTGTTCCACGGTTTATCATGGGAGGGCTTTATAGCTCTGTCTGGACCAGGTGGAGGAATTTATTTCATTTCTGCAGGGAAGTGGCAGCTAACTCTCTGTCATCACAGATGTGGAACCATGTGCTCCTTCTGTCTTTGTCCCTTTCTCTCTGTCTCTCTCTGTCTTAGTCTTTTTCTATGTATATGTGTTCATTTATGTATATGTAAGTTGGTTCCACATACAGGAAAGAGAAAAAGGTGAATTATTTATTGAATTCTAAAACCCTACTATATTTATCTATCTCCATTTCCAGGTAATCTTGGACCACTGATTCCATTACATCTTTCTTTTAAGTATAATTGTTCTATTCTGTTGCTTATAGCAGAATTACCTATGTCTGAGTAACTTAACAGAATAGAGAGATTTTATGTAACTCGAAAAGGCTGAGAAGCTCGAGTATGGTACCTCTGGTGAGGGTCTTCTTACTGGTCACAACTGACAGAAGGCAGGAGCATGTGCAGAGCAAAGCAAGACTTTGAATCTCTCTCTTTATAAACCCACCAGGAGTTAATTATGGGGGTCCTAACCTGATGCCGAATCACTTTCCCAAGTTCCCATCTTTCAACATCATTACCATATTAAGCCTCTACCCTTTCAACATCTTCACAGGGACTCACCAGAGATTTTAAGTTCTTCCATGAAAGAAACAAAAGAGGAGAGAGAAACACACATACATGCCCATGCATATAGTGACCCCCCAGTAGGGTCTTCAGTGATCTACCCAGCCTCAGCCAGCTTGGGTCATGGGCATGTGCCCAGGTGCACATATACCCCCTATCTCACAAGAAGGCCTCAGGATATGAACCTGGGACCTTTCTGTCTGCTCCAGTTGTGTTACTGTTGCTCCTTCACCTGCCCATTGGCTCAGAAATTTTTTTTAGATTATTATTATTATTATTATTAGCCATAGGATATGTGCATTTTCTGGAGAGAGGCAGAGGGAGAGAGAGAGACAGAGAGAGAAACCAAGTAACCACCTCCTAGTGGGGATAGCCACATCACAATCCCTCCTAGATTCTCCTCTCAGATTTTGATCATGCATGCACATGTGACCAAAGTGTTTTTTAAGCTGCTGGATCTGGGACTCAAGTTGCAGAGTTGACAATGGGAAATTCAGCACCTTAACCACCATGCCACCTGCTGGTCCAGTTCATCAAATTTTAGAACACAACTTTTGCTTATGGTACTGGACTCTCACATGGCAACTGCAGTTCAAGTCCTGATGGCTTGAAACTCACACCAGGTGTGTGTGCATGTGTGCCCAAGATCCCAAGAGGAGAATGGGGTAGAAGGGAGTGCAGTGTGACCAACCCTTCTAGAGAGTGATTTCTCACTTTCTCTCTCTCTTTCTCTCTCTCTCTCTCTCTCTCTCTCTCTCTCTGTGTGTGTATGTGTGTGTGTGTGTGTGTGTTTCTGGCTAGCGCATATGCCCTATAGCAAACATCTTTAAAAAAAACCCTCACAAATTTGGGGGTACACATTCAAAATACAGCAATGGTAAAAACTTGAAAATTCCCTGCAAGTCCTCCTAGCAACAGAGCTTTGCTGGTCCTCTTCAGGGAATAGTGCCATTTACAAAGTGTTTTTCTTTCAAAAATCAGTTGGGACTGCTTGTCCCTTCTCAAGTCAGTTTTTGACATGATGTGGGAGTTTCATAGGGTAAACCTGGAAAGTGCAGGATGACTGGGTCAGAAGCACATATCCGAGACTCAGTGAGCAGACAGCCCTCATTCCATGGGATCTCCATCAGGCAGGAAGGACGGCAAGAGCACAGTGCACATCCTATCTGCTGCTGCCCTCTCGAACGTCGTCAGAAATGCTATCCAACTCCAGGTTGCTGCTGCTGTCGTTAAGGTGTCTGTATCCACCTGGCTGACTAAGGATCAGCCCTGGAACCAGAAGCTTGAAAAACATGCCAGACATATATCTGTGCATGACCAAAATCCTGAGAGGGGAATGGAGAAGGAGGGACTGCAGCATGGTCATCCTCTCTAAGGAGTGCTTCCTCCTTTTGACTCTCTCTGTCTCTCTCCAACAAGTGCACACACCGTCTAGAAAATTTTAAAAAGGAAAAAAAGAGAAAGTATAATGATATTTATCAATGCTGTGAAATTATGTCTTTTATTCCTTATTTGTATTTCCTTCACTACCAGGTCACAAGGCCAGCCCCAAATATGTCCTTGATACAAATGCAACCCTTCTTCTCTCTTCACTGTCCTGATATTGGTATTTGTAGATTGGTATTTGTAGATTTGCAAGGCAAATCTCAGATATTGGTACTGTACCTCCACCTGCCCACTGGCTCATAATTTTTTTTAGATTATTATTATTATTATTATTATTATTATTTTGTCATAGGGCATGTGCATTTTCTAGAGAGAGACTTTCTCATTTCATAGGGACCTGTGTGTTAGCACCAGCCCATACTCTGACTTCTGTGGAGAATGACCTTTGAGAACAGGGCACCATGGGTGATCTCGCATGTATACATCTCTTCTAGACCTTGTCTCGTAATAAAGTATTCTATCTCTGGGGTTTTCATTCTTGTAATGGGCTCAGCTATTAGAGTTTTCCTTACATTCTGTTGAAGGCTTATCCCTTGCAACACCCCAGCACAATCTTCTTCTGCATCAGTTTGCTTCTCCTCACTTAAAAACCAGAGAAGTCTACCTTCGATCCCTCTGGGCCTATATCCCATCTACTTGTCTCTATCCTTCCTTATTACGACAGAGGTAGTAAGGGCATCCTCAGTGCCACTTTGCCATGTCTTAGTGTGCTCTTTTCATTACCAATAATAATGAGAGCAGCTGAGAATAGCCAGTGCAGAGTTCTGTTTCAAGATGAAAATAGTGAGACCAGCTGATGACATAATGGTTACCTCATCAGGCTCCCAGGTAGTCCTGACTGTGGTCTGAGTCCTGGACCCAGTGGCTTAAAACTCATACCAGGTGCATGTGCATATGTGCCCAAAATCCCAAGATGAGAATGGAGGGAAAGGGATTGTGAGGTGGCCGTTCCCTCAGGGCGGGTGTGGGGGAGGTGATTTCTCAATTTCTATCTGTCTCTCCAGCAAGTGCACGTGCCCTATAGCCAAAAATCTGTCTTTAAAAAAAAGATAAAAATATGATCAAGTGCCGATGTTGAATTTCCTGCCCTTCCCCAGTGAGTGGACAACTCAGAAGGATGTTTCCATGAGAATTTATCATCTCACTTGAAAAATATTTTTAATAATTATTTATTTAATTTTATTTATTATTACTTTTTAATTTGACCAGACAGGGAAAGACTGAGAGTGAGAGAGACAGACACAAGAGAAAGTGAGAAACAAGCCAAGCAGGTCCATGGCTCAAATTGCCGTCAGTCATGTGGGAGAACAGCACCTTAATCAGCACACCAACTGCCGGGCCCACATTTAAACAATTTTAAAGGCTGACTCATTACAATAATGGGATAAAAAAAAGTGGGGATAAATCTTGGAGGAAAAAGAAAAAGGTCCTCTTGAAGTTCAAGCAAACACTAAGATGTTTTTAACTGACGGACCTCAACCTTGTCTGAAGGATGTATCAATCTTGATAAGGAGGGCAAGATTGCCCTCTGCTGCCTGGAGTTAAATTAGCATTTAATTTTTACAACTCTGTATTAGGCATTCCCAGAGTAAATATTTTATAATAGTAGCCACAGAAGAGTCTCCTTTGGTAAATATTCTAGTATGACCAGAGATTCAAAATGTACTCTGAGATACTGAAAACTCCAAGAAGTCATACCTTAAGAAAACTGGTTTACTTGTCCTTCCCAGATAGAATCTCTCTCTCTCTCTCTCTCTCTTTTGAATCTCTTAAGAATCTATAGAGGGAACCAGCAGTTAGCGTAATGGCTATGTCGCTGGACTCCCACGTAGTCGACTGCGGTTCGTGTCCCGGACCTGGTGGCTTAAAACCCACGCCGGGCGCGTGTGCGTGCATGCCCAAGATCCCGAGAGGAGAATGGAGAAGAAGGGATTGCGGCGTGACCATCCCCCCTGGGGGGCGATTTCTCGCTTTCTGTCTCTATGTCTCTCTCTGTCTGTCTGGCGAGCGCACGCGCCCTACAGTGAAAATCTCTCCAAAAAAAAAAAAGAATCTATAGAAAGCACATGACTTCATATTTTCAAAGGCAACATGTAACTATCATTTCAACAGGCCATTGTGAATCTGATCTGCTTATCCAGCCCTCTGAGGATGGCCTCCTCCTTCATTCATTCAGCCCTTGATTCCTTCCTTTAGTCATCGCACCCTCAGTTCAGCATTAGCTGTGGATCCTTTTCTCCACGACTTCCCCCATGCTATCACCTCCAAGAACAGTTACTTATTTCTTGACACCTTTTCTGGTAGTTTTTTCCTCTCGTTTTCCACTATATTTTATTGTTGATCTGTTTTTCATGATCCCACAATCTCTATGTGTCCCTATCACGCCCAGTTCTTCCTCCTGCAAAATGTGCATCCGAATTCTAAGTATTGGATTTCCTTCTCTCTTGCTAGACAACTGTAAACTCTATGTGAACAGGGGTCATGTCCACCTTATTTGTTGCCTAGTACAGTGCTAGTGCTGTAACTGGACCCCAAGTTTCTGACCCCCATCCCTCAGAGGATGCAACAACATAGTGTACAGAGGATCATTTTGGTCTTTGGCAAATACCATTTCAATGATGTGGTGAGAACTGATCAGAATATCCATAGACAAAGCATACAGGAGTAGAAAAGACATTAGTACCTTCAGGCTGAGGAGTAGAAGGTAATTGGGGGGAGGGGGAAGTAATGAAATAAGCAGGGTAAATGTTGAAGTAGGGAACTGAAGCAGATGAGAAAAATGGCATTACCTATCCCTTATAGTACATATAAAACGCATTGACTTGTAACAATTCCATGAAAAAGGTTGTTACCTACATTTCGTAGGTAAAAACAGAGGCACAGAGAAATTAAACAAATGTATCTAAGGTTATCCAACTGATAAGTGACAGATAAGATATGAGCCCAACTGTCTGGCTCCAAAGTTGATACCTTTGCCTTTATACCGTGGGATCAAAAGCTGTAGTAGAACCTGGCCTTAAAAGGAGGAAGCCCTTATACACTGTAGGGAAGGAAGAAGCAATGGAATTCTTTATATTTAATAAAATAGAACTAGTACTCCACTGAGAATGGGGAAGAGACATGTATGTGGAGGGTGAGGTAACATTGAAAATATCAAGTCTTGTGCTTTCTATAGGCGCTTAGATTCAATGTGGGAAAGATGAGAGGGATTTGAAGAAAGTGTTACTGAGGGACTTGTCAACCTAAGAGGAAGAAACTCAGGCAAATATATATAGAAAAAAGAGTTGGGCCGAGGTTGGGAACTGCATACCAGGTGTCACAATAAATGTTACCCTAAATATGTGCACTACCTGACTGTTGCTGGTCATGGGGGGCGGGGGACATTTTTAAAGAAAAAAGCAGTTGAGGGTAAATTCCAAAGTTGTTTACATAACGTAGCTACTGACTGTACATTATACATTATACTATACATCATACTCCACATCATGAATCCAGGGAACATTGATAAACAAAGGATAAGGATTACAATTATGGTTAAGAGCCACTGGATGGCATGGAGGTTAAGGCAGCTGGATCTCACATGACCAACTGAATGGTTCTCGTCCCAACCCACGGCTTGAAAATCTTGCTGGGTATGTGAGCGGTGATTTCTCTCTCCTCTCTCTCTCTCTCTCTCTCTCACACACACACACACACACACACACACACACACACACACATGAGTGCATGTGCCCTACAGCAAACTAAAATCAAAAAGCCGAAAAACAAATATAAATATGTGTACATGTGTGTGGTTAAGATGTAGGCGAGCTATAACAACAGTTAATCTGATTGAGTCTCTTGAGCAATCACTAAGGTCAGTAGTCTTAAGGCCTCATTATTCAGGTTTCCTCAGGTTAAATAAATTTAGATCCAGAATTAGGCAGTCCAGGCAGATTTAGTAGGTCCACCATTATCAATGTTTCAAGCTTCTTCTATCCTTCTGTTCTCCACTATTTTGTTTTGTTTAGATTTTTGCCATAGAGCACATGTACTCACCAGAGAAAGAGAGAGAAAGTGAGAAATCACTCCCACCCCTATCTCTCCTTGCCAGGAAGGATGGACCACTCTGCAGTCATTCTCTTTTGGGATTTGGGGCATGCATAACACATACCTGGCATTTTTCAAGCTGCTGGTTCTGAGATTTGAACCATGGAGTTAGCCATGTGGGATCCAGCACCTTAACCTCCATGCCACCTGCTGGCCCCTGGTCTCCACTATTAACATGCAGTTTTTATTCTCTTGATCACGTCATGATTGCAAAGTTGCCACACCACCTTCCAAGAAGGTGAAGTGTTGGCAAGAAGGAAAATGAAAGGGCAGTATTTCTTCCCTTGGGCAAACTTTCCAAGAAGCCCCACCCAGGGAGGTCCACTCCTATCTCATGAATGTGCCTAGGGCATACTGTCTTCCTCAACAGAATCTAAATTCAAGAAGTTGGTTGGGCAATACGCTGTATGACCCTCTGGAGCCCAGGATGCATTTGTAACCTGAAACCACAATAACTGAAGATGGAAAATGAAAGGGGCATCCACAAACAATAGGGCAAAGGTCTCATGAAAAGTGAAAAGGGTAGGAGTGATACCAACAATTGGCAAGACAGTCCTGAATGCATGCTTACAATACAAGGTACAGTGACTAGCAGGTGGCCTGGTGGTAAAGGTGTTGGTTGGACTCTCACAAGGTCAACTGCCCTTGGAGTCCCAGACCCAACAACTTGAAAATCACACTGGGTATGTGGACAAAGAAAAAAAAACAAGTACATAAATAGAGAGGCCAAAATGCAAGCAAACACACAAAAAAAAGAGACAATGCAGTGTGCCAAATAAAACTTTGGGAGGAGAGTGGGAAATGGGAAGAGTGAAAGGAGGGAATCAAAGGGAAAAAGAAGCAAAATATCTAAGGGACACAAAAATGGAAAATGACCCATTGATGATAATGTGATAATGTGTATAACTTTGACTGAAGCAATATAGTGTATTCATTATGGGAAAAATTATTTGGTACACTGTATCATTACTGCAATGAACCTAAAAAATATTTCATGCAAATTTTTAAAAAATACCCTAAGCAAATCAATTTTAAAAATTCAATGTACTTAAAACGAAACCTAATATTAAGAGAATAAACCCAATCCAAGCTGTAAAAGTAGGACGATTTAATACAAACAGGGAAGAAAACATTTTTAAAAAATATAGCTGAACTTAAAAAACTATACCACAGAACAAATGGGAAGAGAAAGTTAAGAAAATTTCCCTCGAAGTAGGACATCTAAGTAACAGAAGTCCTTTTAAGGACAGAGGAAATAGGAGGAAACCATCAAAGGCTTAATACATAAAACATTTCTCAGAATTGATGAAGTCTCAAGAGTAAAAGAAAGACTACTCACCACAATGGAAGCCAAAAGACTTTGAGAAAGGGAAGCAGGTCAGAATAATTTATGGAATGCAAGTTTTGTTAAAATTATCTGGCCCAAGAGAAGCATAGCATGAAGTCTGTTATTCCCCCACACCTACCAGTGCTTTTGCCCAAATGACAAGTTTTGGCTAGTGTTTATTAAGTTAACCACCCACATCCAAGTCTGGGCTAATTGCTTAAAGGCATTTCAGTAAATAGACTGTTTCCCTAACAGGTTATTTTTACATGACCCCCCCCCCCCTTTTTCATCACCATGTTCCCAGAATTCATGATAGAACATATAACCCCACAGTGGCCTGGGTTCTTTTAAATGGACCAATGTAAACTCTTGACAACTTGGAACATCCCCTCATCCCAGCCTTCTTTATTACCTAAACCAATCCTCTGGCAACAACCTCAGTGTACATTTACTTTCCAGCAACCAGAATCTATTACATGGACCAACTGTTCTCAGCCCTGGCTCAAATAAACTCTTCACTTACTGTATCTCAGCTTTCCCTTTTGGGTTGACAATTTACACACTCAGCATGAACCTTCAGAACAATAAGGCTAAGAGATCTTTAAATCTTTATTATCAGAGAGAAAAAAATGAAAGTGATATACAACAAAATTGCACAGATATGGATTCCTTGTACAAACAGCAGAAGACAAAGAAATGGGAGAAAGTCATCCACATTCTGAAAAAATATTTTTTTTTGTTTCCTACATTTTAAAAGATTATACAGCTTCTCTAAACATTTTAAGATTATTAATCACATAAGCCATTTATTGCTTTAAACATAAAACAAGCACCGAAACAATATCTTAAACCGCAGTTGGTCTTCAGACTATACAGAATGAAAATCATTTAAAATTGTTCTACATAATATTTTCCAAAACTGAAGAAAAACCCAAAGATACTGTGAATTTTAAAGAAAGAAATGTTTTGAAATGAGATAGTACATTGTAGTATCGTGACTTGAGAATGCAGACTGGTTAAGTATACAATTAAGTTTCCCTCAGACATATGTAAAATTAATTAAAAACCTACCAAAAGCTAACTCTCAAGACATTCAGAAGCAAGGCTTCATTCTAAAGTTTCAAAAAGAAAACAAAGCCTCCCTATAATTAAAGATCTTATCCCTTATGTTAAAGTGAGGATTAATCTATGCAAATTGGATTCTCTTTGACTTGACACTTGCAAACGAACTATCTGGGGTTACAATAGAACTGACAAAGTAACATCTTTGAAATATGTATTATATTGGGGACAGATGGTGGCGCAGCAGTAATGCAACATTCTGGAAGGCTGACGCACAGGAACGTCCCAGGTTAGTGTCCAGAGACCTCCCTGACATGCCAGCTGTGCACCCAGTCGGGAAGGCTGGTTGAAGCTGACGATCGTGCCCTGAGGACTGTTGGGCTTGGCTGCCTATCTCTGTCTCTACTCATTCATGGAAGAAATAAACAAAAGAATAAGACTACATCAGAGAGGAATTCACACATATCCATAGAGTTAATTCCTTATTGTGTGGCATTCTTCTAATCACCATCTACTGGTAGAGAAACTTTATAATTATTATGAGAAGAAGAAATTTAACACGATTCTACAGCCCAGCACAGAGCCATACACAGGTATTTCTTTGAAGATTCATTCTTTAGCTTAGAAATTGGTGCAAATCAACTATCTATTCTATAATAAACCCCTGGTTGTTGTTTTAAAAGGTGTCCATGCAAAAAGAAGTAAAAATGACACTGGAAAAAAATAAAAGTATATTTGTAACTGAAAAGCCAGCACCAAGCTCACATCCTAGTTTGAGAAAAAGATGCGTTGAACACTTGCCCCCTCATCCTATTTCTCGTAAAACTCTAAATACTGAATCACAATTCGTTCCTGGTATGCTTGTGTATGTCCAATTCTACTTTTTCTTTTTAATTGAATTTGAAAATGATTACTTCTTATTAAATGTATTAAAAAGTTGTATCACATTACACTAAATCATTCCTCGTTTTATTCCCAGAGCTCAGGTGTTGAATGAAAATCATGTTAATGGTCTGTTTTCATTAACTCCTTCATACATTGTCTAAAGCCTTTGTAGGTCAAAAAAGGCTGATCCTGGAAACAACTATGCAGACTCTGCCAAACTGTTCCAAGGTCAGCGTGGATGTTTTCTGGAGTACAAAGCTGAGTTACAGAAACACTGCTGCCCCTTCTCCACTGAGCCATTCTCAGCAAGACTCCTGGTTAAAATTCCTCTTCTGCCTGTTTATTGCGGGACTGTTTGAGCTGCTGCAGCCGCTCGATGGTTTCAGAGATGGTACGTTCCCCGTGGACTTTGTTATCTCTCGTGCGGATATTAACAGTGCCACTGGTTTTCTCCTTTTCACCCACAACTGAAACAAAAGACACAAACTTTTGTTAGACTTCAGTCTAAATATCAAAATATATGAAAGGACTCATATGAACATCTGAACAGAAATGATGCCAGGACCCAAAAAACACTCTGTAGCTTTTGATGTAACAAAATGTATAGGTGACCATGTATACTGTGGCAACTTACTTAAAGATCTATTCGTTTAAAAAAAATAAATTTTGCAATACTTAAAGCCACTGTGCTAAGTCGTTTAATCCAGCCAATTTAAAAACTTACCATATGAAAAAAGTGAGGTGCTAGGGAGAATATTTTTAGACAAAACTTTGAATTTTCCTGTGTTAAATCAACTGAAGAGGCCTAACAGTTTAAGAATCAGAACTGAAGTCAATAAGTTTTTGACCATTTACTAAGCCTAAATCCCAGTATTTCAGTGAAGTTCCCTAAGATCTGGGAAACTTTTTAAGGTAAGTTTCCTTTCTTACCTAGGATGAAGTTATATTGCGCTAACTGTGCATTTCTGATCTTCTTATTCAGGGTGCAGCCAGGATCCAGGTCAATGTCTGCCATGAACTTAGCATCATGGAACTGTTGCCGTACCTATTTAAAGGGTTACAGAATTCATCAGATCTAAAATCAGAATTACATTTTGCTCTTATTTTAATTAACATAGGATTCCGATAATGATCAATACATAAGCATTAAAGAAGAAACGTTAACATATACTAAAGTACGTTTAGCAGAAGCTTTGTAATTTCTGTGTCTTCAAAAAGAGGATGGAATTCCTGGTCAGAAAGAATACATTTTTCCATGCAAACCTCTTAGGTACAGCTCAAGATAAAGTACTAACCATCAGTATCCTACATAAGTGCCACCAGGAAAACTAGCATTCCTGGGTTGATCCAGGTACCCAACTTTTAAATTTTTAATGAAAAAATATTTCAAATGATTTATAGGACTTTTCTTTTGCCAGAAGGCATAAGTGGACACCAGAGAGAGGCAGAGAAGGAGAGAGAGAGAAAGAGTGAGAAACCACCCTCTAATGGGGTATGGTTACGCCCTAATGCTGTATTGCTTCCATCCCGTTGGGCATGCATAAACATGCACCCAGTTTGATTTTTCAAGCCACAGGATTGGGACTCAAATTATGATCAGCCATGTGGGATCCAAACCCCTTCACTCCTAGGCTATGAGCCAGTGCCACACTGTTTTTTTTCAAATGCAAAGTATCTGTAATAATTAGCCCTAAGTCAAATATTTACATCCCCAAGTGTTTTTGAAACACTGTTAAGTGATCTTTGCTTATATTGTACCCAGTCCTCAGTATAAGTAATAGGTTTTCATGCCTTACTGATCATTAACCAATTAACCACTAGGGATTTTTTAAGTAGACAAATTTTAGAAGGGCTCCTATAGAGTTTATTACAGTGCTAGAAAAAGTCTACACCCTCAATTGACATAACTTTAAAGAATAAAGTATCAGTTCTTTAGTTTCCCAATATAGATTCTGTGTGTATACGAGAAGGGCAATTCTGCAAGTGTGGAAGTGGTCCAATACTCAGAGTGAGCACACACACACACACACACACACACACACACACCCTGCATAGGGCGTAGTCATACTGCAATCCTTTTCCTCCAATTCTCTATCCCATTAGGATCCTGGGCACACATGCACCTGTCCAGCATGTTTTTTCCAAGTCAACAAGGTGGGGACTCAAACTCTCGTCACCCACATGTGATCTGGCTTCCCT
>NW_006159715.1:3774369-3786820 GCF_000334495.1 Tupaia belangeri chinensis | reverse complement strand
TAACTGCTCCGCTATATACTATGGGATATATAAAAAAATAAAAAGTTTCAAATGAATGAAGAAATTCACATTAAAAATGAAACATAGGGCCAAGTGACTGTACAATGGTAATGAAGCTTAATCAACACGGGAAAGGTACAGGCTTTGTGTTCTGAGGAGCTCCTTGAACACAATGGGAGCACACACATACAGGCTCATGATCTAGGCTGGCTGAGACTGGAGATGAATCATGGCGTGAAGACCCTGTTGGGCATGCCTGCTGGCCTGTCTCATGGAAGAAACAAACTAAGAAATGAAGCAAGATTATTTTCTTTGAGTCAAAGACCAACTTAAGCTGTATTTTGCATACCATGGCAAGGTACTCAGTATTTGCTGATTTGCACTAAAATATATGTGTAAATAACCTTATGCAAATATCTTCTGATCCTGGAACTACAAGAAAAACATTTAAGAGGTAAAATAATCTATTTGGGTTTACAACAATTGTCTACATTGTAAGTAGCTGAATTTACCAAGAATATATGGCTTATGAGATTTGAAAAGCTTACTAATAAATACTTAAAAGTCATACTTATGGATTACCTTTTGGGCATATTCATCACACGTTGGTCCCACTGGAATTACCATTACCTGGCGAGGAGACAGCCAGAAGGGCCTTTAGAAGAAAACAGAAATATTTAAAAAAAGGGGCACATTTCACAGTCTATTCTTCAGAGTCCTCTCCTGACACACGTAAAGGCTACTTTTAAAACTTGTAACTATAGTTTCTCTTACTAAACAGATGCAAAGCAAACCAACAAGGACTTTGATATGTCACTTAACAAAACATCAAGTACTAGCTATAAGAGGGGTTAACAAATCGCTGAAGAACTGCACATAATGACTAATTGTTTGGGATTATTTTATTATTTATTCTCCACGAGGGACACAGTGCCTTCTGTTTAGTCAAGATCCCTTTTGCAGAATTTAGCAAGCTGCAACTGATGATAATTAGTGATGGCACTTAATAAAAATGAGTTTTCACTACTTACTAAAAACAAATAAAAATCCACCTGTAATTCTCTCTTTGGAACATTTCAAGTGTCAAACCCTCTAGAAGCTGCAAACATCAGACCAATGTTTATCTCCATCTTTCTTCTATTTTCAGTCATTCTGTTTACATCAGCCAAAAGGCTGGAGCAGGTACTAAATTCTACCCTGTGGGCTTTTCTCCACTTACCGCGAGTTTAGCAGAGTAATTAGCTGAGGACTCCCCTGCTTGCCTAGATGCCCTGTTCAGAATGTTTCCCACTTGATTTGATTTTGTGACACAACAGAAAAGAATATCTCATTTCACTGACCAATATGATAAACTCCTCTTAATGTCTGAACCAACCAAATTCAAACTGAAATGACAGTAAAGTGTAAGATGAAACATCTTACGAAGGGTTTAAATCAATAAAACTAATACAGCAGGCTCTCCAAATGGATGCTTCATAACCCTGCACTGCTTTCAGCTGCATTGCTGGCCCAAATAAAACTGTTTACAAATAAAATGCAAGTCACGTGTTTGTATCTTTCCAAGAAAAACATATCCTTACATAAATGAACCACAAAACATTGATCTATTTAGTGTCTGTTTAACTTTTCCAAGGAAATAAATGCTTGGCTTCTAAAAGCTGTCAAAATATCTAGTTATTATGATCAGCAAAGCTGAATGAGGTAAGCAAAAAGACTACTTCTTTACTCAGGTAAAAACTGCAAAGCCATATAAACCCCAAAACAAAGTTAACTGAAAGGCAATCAAAACAAATATGCTTTACTAAATCATAATTCCTAATTAGAAAGCATTACATAACTTTCAAAGAAATTACTAAAAACAGGTATTTGTAACACTAAAAAATTTGCATTTAGATTATTCTTCAGATTATTTAGATGATTATTTTTAGTTAATGACTATCATTCATTGGAATCGAAATCATTTTCCCTTTCCACCTCATAACTAAATTAGAAAGTAGACATTTCCTCTAGCCAATTTACAATGATCAGACAAAAACAAAAGGAAACAATGACAAAAATTACCATTTGCCCCCATAGTTTTCAGTGAGGATAGCAATCATCCTTTCCACTGACCCCAAGATGGCTCGATGAATGATTACTGGCCTTTTCTTATCATCACCATCATGGCTGCAAAGAAAAGCAAATTGTTTTCCCTTATTATGTGTGTTTTCCCATATCTATTTGTGTGTGTGTGTGTGTGTGTGTGTGTGTGTGTGTTAACAAATGGTTCAGAGCAGACATCAGAAACTTACCTTACAAAAGTAAGATTAAATCGGATGGGCAACTGAAAATCCAGCTGGATCGTAGCACACTGATGGTACCGACCAATCGCATCTTTAATCTGTATGTCAATCTAGGAAGCAAGGATTGGGTTATTATCAAAATGCTGTGGATGTTAAGGCTGAGTTCAGTGGTTAGATCTGGGCTGGTTTTCTCCTTACTTTTTTTTTTCTTTTTTTCAATTTAATTTATGCACTCTCTTCTTCCCTCACAAGTGAAAACCACCTCACCAAATGTATTTCAGTACTGACCTTTGGGCCATAGAAAGCTCCATCTCCTGGGTTTAATTCCCACTTCTCACCAAATTCATTCAGACTGTTTTCAAGTTGCTAAGGATAAAGCAAAATGATTTACATTTTTATTAACAGCAACTTCCCTTCTTCCAGCCTCATTTGGGACTCAAAATACTAAATAATTACTCTCATGGGTCGTTATTTCTGCTTTACAATATTGTCCACTTAAATGTACCCTCATACAAACCCCTTTTAAAGTGAAAAACTTGTAAACTGGAAAAGCATTAAAGCATTCAATCATTTCTAAACCACAAATACATACCAGGAAAAAAACAGCCTACCCAAACCTAGGAACTCTTTTCAATTTTCTTTTGCTCTTAACCATTTAAAGAGGTCTGGGTTTCTTACGGCAGAAATAAGCCACTATCACGCTAACCATGTTTAAGGACACTGAAAAACACCACTTACTTTCTCAGCTTGATTCCACACTTCAATGTCTCCGAGGAATTTTTCTGGGCGAGTAGAAAGGTTCAGTTTAAAAGAAAATCCGAATACATTATATACTGCACGCAGAAAATCCAAGCAACCTTTTATTTCATCCTCAATCTTTAAATAAAAAAAAAAATAAAAAAAGGAAAAATAAAAAGGAGACGTTGGTTATTTTCCTTGACTTCCTTGATACTTCTTACCCAGTGTTTTATGCCACAGGGTCTCCTACCTGCTCCATGGCACAGAATATGTGAGCATCATCTTGCTGGAATCGGCGCACCCGGGTGAGACCTGTGAGTGCCCCCGACAGCTCATTCCTATGAAGTACCCCAAAATCGGCTACGCGCAGAGGCAGCTCCCGCCAGGATCTGGGCCGATGATCAAACATAAGGCTGAAAACAAAAAGTAAAATTCACTGATATCTAATTTCATAGGAGTAAAACTACTACATTATTATTATATTTAATTACAAAAAACCTGTCCTAAAAACTACTGATTCTACTTGTCAAATGTATACAAGCAACATTTCTGGAATTCGGAATTCTGAGCTTTATACAATGGAAACACTTGCATGAAATAAACAGGAAATAAACTGTAATACAACTGAGGCTAAGAAAAATAAAAAATGGAGATCGGCAGATGGCGTAATGGGTATGTCGCTGGGCTTTCACAAAGCTGAACGCAGTGCGAGTCTTGGACCTGACAGCTTAAAACATGCTGGGCACGTGTGCACGTGTGCCAAAATCCTGAAAGGAGAATGGAGAAGGGACTGTGGTGTAGTCATCCCCCCTAGGGGATGATTTCTTGATTTCTTTCTGTCTCTCCAGTGAGCACACTCACCCTATAGCAAAAATCTGTAAATAATAATAATGTATTTTTTAAAGTATTAACATAAGCCTGTACTCAAGTCTTTGTGCTCAATATTTGCATTAACTATTTTTGGAGAAATTATTGCTATAGGGCACATGTGCTCACCAGAGACAGACAAAAAATGAGAAATCATTTCCCCAGGGGAGGTGGTCATGGCGCAATTCCTTTTCCTCAATTATCCTTTCAGGATTTGGGGCATGCACACACATGTGATCAGCGTGAGTTGCCACCAGGTCCAGGACTGAAACCATGGTCAGCTACAGGGGAGCTCAATGACATAACCATTTTGATTTCCAGCCACATAACCATCTGTTGGTCCCAATATTTCCATTAACTTGAAGACTGCCTTTAAAGTCCATATTTTTTTAAAAAATTACTTAGTTACATATATCCTAACACCAGAAACTAAAGTTAGCTTTGTTCTATGGTCAGTTCCCAAGGTGCTTCTTCAGAAACTGAAAAACTGTGGAAACTAAGAGCGAGCTCAGTTCCCTCCTATAACCCAATTTTTTCATGGAAATTCACCTCTCATTCACCCAGACCCATAGGCCTAGTTACTAGGAGCTGTGGACACTGAGCCGCCTACACCCAGAGCTTTGCTACATCTTCCCCAAGTTGTTCTTTGCCCAATTTCTAAGGACAGAAAGTGGAGCAACCTTGTGGCAAGGAAGAGGTTCCAAGAATCTTAATTCATTAACAGTAGATTTTTAACAAAACACATTTAAAAATCTAGAAAATTTGCGACACCTCTCGCTGAATTTCCGATTTATATTCTGTCTTATTCACTGCTCTAACCCTATTGCCACTCTTGGGTGTCTACAGACCCGGGGGCCTAATCAGTAATGGAAGAATTATAATATCACACTAACGAGGCATTTAAGTACTCTTTGACTACATAATTTGTTTTTAACAACAACTCTTTTCATGGTGGGGAAGACAGTGAAGGACTAACTGTAGCACAAGAAAATCGTAATAGAAACTCAAAGCTGGTGAGTACCAATGTCCTGGGCAGTTCATGGGTTTAAGAGCAAACAGCTCCTTCTCCACCTCAAAGGAGAACATGTTCTCACTGTAGTGCTGCCAGTGGCCCGAGGTCATCCAGAGGCGGCTGTTGTAGATATTCGGGGTGACCACCTCCTGGAATCCTCTTTTTCTATACTCACTCTGTTAGAAAGCAAACAAAAGACACATGTAGGCAAATGAATGCTCACACTTTTGATGTGAGTACACATTTAAAGAAGTAGTAAAGTTGAAGATGCACATACACCATGACCCAGAAATTCCACTTGTTGGTATATGTACGAAGGCTCATGGAAAGGATGCTGTGCAGCAGTTAGTAATATGAGAAAAGCATAAATTATCTAAGTGTCCCTAAGTACAGGAATGAACATACTGTGGTAATTATATAAAGGAATCTGTAGTGAGTGAAAATAAATAAACTGCATAGGTATGAATTTAAAAAAAAATCACTTTGCACACCGATACACAATGAGATTTCATAAATTTGAAACACACAAACACATGAATAATTTAAGGGTAGATACAGATACAGTTGTAAATTAACATAGAAAAAAAGACCTATACCAACTTCAAACGGGTAGTGCCTTCTAAGACAGGAAGAAAATGGATCAGAAAGAGGTATAAAAGGGAGTTTTGTTTTTTTTTTAAACTGTATGTGTATATTTTTATATCTTAAAAACAATCAGAAGCAAATATAGCCCAATGTAAATATTTGTTAAATTTGTCTGGCCAGTGGTCATACTAAACTCTATAAACTTATCCTTGATACAATGCAAAATTTAAATAGAGAAAAAGCAATATAAAGACTAAATTATTTTTTAAAGAAAAATACAAATGAGTGGTCACAGGGCACAGAGTTGCTGTGTGAAAGGCTACACAGATCCCACCTTCAGACTCACCAGCTTCACCATGTGTATGTGCCCATGTATATGGATAAAATCACATATTAGGAAAAAAGACTTCTAAATCATCTAAGAACTCAGACTTCCACTTTCATTTCCATTTAATAGATTTATTCTCAAATACAAATGCTCTTTCCTTTCAGACCTTACTTAGTAAGTCATCTTATACCCTAAAGCTTCAGAAGAAGAAATAAAAATGGCTTACTCTGATGAATTCAATGAGAGTATTATAAATGTAGGCTCCCTTTGGCAGGAAGAAGCAACTTCCAGGGCTGAGTTCATGGAAGAAATACAGTTCTTGGTCCTGGGTAAAGAGAAGCAAAAGAATGTTAAGATATTCACAGAACATAAACAAAAACATCGGTGCTCCTGAGTTCAGAATATGGTCATGATGTCCTGTATGTCACTTAATGACAATCTTGAATCAAAGAAAGGTCAATGCTTTTGGTGTGCCATTTCTTTTAAAGTCTATGTATTTTCTTTTTTTTTTTTTAATTTATTTAATTTTATTTGTTATTTTTTAATTTGATGAGAGAAGGAGAGAGAGAGAGGGAGGGGGGAGGAGGAGAGAAAGAGAGAAAGTAAGAGAGCAAGCCACCAGGTCCTAGACTTGAACCATGGTCAGCTATGTGGGAGTCCAGCACCTCAACTGCCATGCCAGCCCTGGTGTACAATATAATTTATAGTTAAATTATAAATTAGCACTGTGTATTCCCTACTGCTATACTCCTCAATCCAGTCAAGTTTACCCAACATGGAGCAAAGGTATCTCAGTCCTCTTTTACCATACACAGTGACAGCTCTTAGGGATTTTAATTCCTCAAAGTTCCAAGATCTGAATGTTTTTCATTTTCTTTCTTTTTTTCAATAGTAAAGGCAGAAAAAAGAGACTATGGGAAAAAGATACCAATAATGAAATAGATGATACAGATGAAACTGGCTGACTCTGGGTTATGGTGAAACACATCACCTATCTACTTGCTCTAACCTGCTCACTAAACACCGCAAGCCTTCAGGAAACCAATCCACACCAAGTTTCTTACTGCTGGAATTCGTCAGGTAGACAGGGGTATATGGCAGTGGATGCTGCCTCCTACCCAAGCTTCATAACCTAAGAGCTACACAGTACATCCTATCTGTAGAGGAATACTTTTATGAAAACTAGCTTCCAGTTTAGTGGACATTTACGGGTAGAGAAATAGCAGGTAGCAGTATAATCTCCTGGTGAGTTGACGAATCATCCTGGACAAGTGGAATTGTTCTGGGAGGGACTCAGATTTCACATCTTTAAAATGAACCAGTGAGACTAGACTGTTTCCAAAGTCTAGGTCTTCCAGCTCAATGAAATGCTGCTATACTTCTCCAACAGAAAACTGTCTCGGTTATTTACATTTGTTCTCAGTGGAAGCAGAAGTTAAACGTGTATTTTTGAGTAGTACTGAGCATGATGCAGAAAGACAAGGTGGGTGAGTAAGCATCGACCATTTGCAAAGGACAGTCCCAGTGCTACTGGGAAACAGCACCTCTTCACATCCGAGTTCCTGGTACTTGATAATAGCTACATTTCAAATGTCAAAAGAAACAGAAGAAAATGCAGTCTAAACACACCACTGTTCTAGAACATACCCTCCCAATTTTCCTATGATCTCGGTTCTTGGCTTCTTCTTGGAACTGCTCCCATTCTTTCAACATTTTAGGATCTGGGAATGAGATGCCATAAATTCTCTGCAGAGTCTCCATGTCTGCTTTGCCTTCCCAGTAGGTAGAAGAGTTCTGGAAACAAAGATTATTTGTTATTTCTCAGAGTCACCTCATGAGTCAAATTCATATTAGTCCTTTTAATAAGAAAAATAGCATTAAAAGCACCCTTAGCAAATGTCTCCCAATTATTCTGAGGCCTAGCTAGAATAGTTAGGCAGCACAAAGTTGGCTATTTTTTCCTCTAAAAAATGCCCATCCCTCTATATTCATTTTAACCATAATTCCTCAAACATTACTCTGACTGTATGAGTATCTCTCACAAAATGACTAAGGAAAAATGAAAATGAACCAACAGCAACAAAAACTTCAAATAATGCAATCATACTCATAATTTAAAGCGTATTCTAGGCTCAGCTTGGTGTCCTGGTTGTTAAAGTAGATGGATCCCACATGGCCAACCCCATAGTTCGAGTCCTGGACCTAGCAACTTGAGAAATAGGCCAGGCACGTGAGTTTGTGCCCAAAATTCCGAATGGAGAAGAATCAGGGAAGTGACCATTCCCCATGCAGATGCTTTCTCCCTTTCCCTCTCGTCGTCTCTCTGGAGAGCACACATGCACTCTGACAAAATTTAAAAATTAAAATAAAGTGCATTCTGATCGACACCATAAATGTTCATGAACTACTAAAAAACCGGCAGGATTAGATTTGTTAAAAAGAGCAACTTAGGGGCCAGCCAGTGGCATGACAATTAAGGTGGCTGGATCCCACAATAACCATATGCACAGTTCAAGTCCTGGACTTGGAGGCTTGAAAAACATGCCAGGTGTGTGTGTGCACATCCAAAATCCTGAGGGAAGAGGAGAAGGGATTATGGCATGACCATCCCCCTATGGGTGGGTGTGCGCTTTGTCACTTCCCCTGTGGAGGGCAGGGGGCTTTCTCTCTGGTGAACATATGTACCCGCTAGCAAATTTTAAAACAAAAAATAACTTACATAATTATTAATTTAGACCTACAAAGAACAAAAGACCATATGCCTACAGTGAGTCTCAAAGCTTTTAGAACCAGGATATCTGATAACTGCATGATTCTGCGAATCCCCTGCAGCTCTGCTTTCTGTATTTGCTCAAGCTCGAGTGATGAATGGTGAGTCAGTCACACCTAAGAGAATCTGAGTTAAAAGGACTTATGACATATGACCCATGTAGTAGATGATGTTATATGAGAAAAAAAATCTTTGCATGGTAATAGTAGACAAGAAAATTCAAAGACAGTTTAAACACAGAAGCTATATTAAACAAATACATATAGAGTCTTTAAAATTACATGGCTTACTTTGTGTATTTTTAAAGTCTTAATTTTGCCGGTGTGTCTGACATGAGGACCCCGACAGAGATCTATCAAGGGGCCACATCTGAAGATAAAATGAAAAAAATGTTAACAAAAATAAAATGGCACACATATTGGACACATTTAATATCAAGTGATATTCTCACCTATAGACTGTGGTGGTTGGAGTATTCACTTTCTCATTCAAAATCCGGCATTTGAACTTGTTGTACTGAAAATAGAAAACATGGTTTTTAGAAACCTTCCTTTAATTCTTACCTCTAAATGTTAGCTACAACATAACTCAACACTTGCAGTACGGTATGACTATAAATATGTCAATATTTCATATTTTGGGGATATTGCTAAATTTTTCTAAAGACCAAAATAAGCTTCAATTTACCACATACTAACCCCAGCGGCACAACTTCAAGTAACATTAATGAATGACGTAAAAGTGGACAGCATTCATTAAAGTTCAATTCACCTTGAACATTTCCAGTAAAGTTTCTTTCTTCACTTCCAATCTTTCAAAAGCTTGTTTTTCTTTAATGATTTTCTTACATAAAGCCTCCAAAGAAGAGAAATCATTGCTGGACACACCCCTAAGGAAGAAAAAAGGTATCTCTCCATTCCATTCTAATTACAATATGGCTCACAGAAATTTGTCAAACTTTAAGGGTTTTGATACTAAAAATTAGACCCTTGCACTACATATTAAAATTTTAAACTACATATTTTCATAAGTTATTTTTATATTGTCAGTGGCTTCTTCTTAGTCATCATGGAGACCTTTCCCACAGTACTACGACCAGGTTTAAAGGAGAGAGGAGGACCAGTTTTATTACTCAATGTACCTTTGTGTTCCACCCCCACTGATCTAGAACACAGGTTTATTAAGGCCTCTATTACTTTAAATTGCAACACTTCAAGTTTTGATAATGAGAATATTTGATAACTATGAAATAAAGGACTTTATAATACTCTTCCTTTGATGAGACAGCTTTCAAGGTAACTTATGGACCCACTGTTCTAAGTTTTCAAATTTTTCATAAGATTTTTCAAATTTTTCATTAGTTTTTTCAGAATTTCCCTTTTTTTAACCCAGTCACATAACTTACCCTTCTTCAAGAAACATGTCATAGTAGAATCCATTTTCTATTGGTGGGCCATAACATAAACATCCACCATAGACTCTCTCCATAGCTTCACCCATTATGTGAGCACTGGAGTGCCAGTAGACCTGAAATCGTAAAGAAAGTCGGGGTAGTGGGAGTGTTGCCAACAAGCTGTGTGTCAATATGGTCATTTGAAAGAGACAGATAAAACTAATTATAAATAAAACCAGTTTGTTAAAATCTAAATTTATAAACACGTAAATTAGAATGTAATTCTATCCACAGCTGAAGTAATTTAAAAAACTACTTATTACCCAACTGTATTTATAGCTTAGAAATCAATGGATTTAGCTGCTTTCAAACTAATTAAATTCAACTTAGCATCGTTTACTAAACGGGATGGATTCCATTCTCTGAAAACAAAGACACTCGGGAACCAGCAGTTAGCGTGATGGCTATGTCGCTGAACTCCCACGTAGTCGACCGCGGTTCGTGTCCCGGACCCGGTGGCTTAAAACTCATGCCGGGCGCGTGTGCATGCGTGCCCAAGATCCCGAGAGGACAATGGAGGAGAAGGGATTGCGGCGTGACCATCCCCCCTGGGGGGTGATTTCTCGCTTTCTCTCTCTCTGTCTCTGTCTGTCTGTCTGGCGAGCGCACGCGCCCTACAGTGAAAAATCTCTCAAAAAAAAAAAAAAAAAGCAGAGCTCTCAGGAATGTGACAGGTGCCCTTATAAAAGACTTCAGAGAGACCTTTGCCCCACCATATGATGACGCAGCAAGAAGGTGCCTTGACATTGGACTTGCCCAGAATCCAAAACTGTGAGAAATAAATGTCTGTTGTTTATAAAAAAAAAAAACAAAAACAAAGACACTCATGATGTGACTGACACTGTAACTGGCCTATGTTATTTTCAGTCACTGTGCCCGCAGCCACATGCCTGAGATACTTGGATCTGGCCTTTAGTGGGCTATAGAATATCACTTAAGAATTACATCTGTTTTTAACTTAATGGCCCCAAAACAACTGAGGGTGGTACAACTAGATGCCACACCACAGTGAGAGGATACAAGGACAGACATATGAACACAAGTCCATGGCCATACTTGGTGCAATGTTTCCAGATCTATAATTAAGGTTCTGAAATAATACTTAAAAATTCTCATGAGAAATAAGGAAAGCACCTTCCCATCAAATCTAGGTTTACTTTTATATAGTCCTATCCAGCCAATCTGCACTTTAAGATATGATATGGAAATGAATAAGAGCAATGCTTTTTTAAAATGTTCAAATTTATTTGCTACAAGTATGCATCTTGCTAAAGTGTGGACAGTGTAGAAAACAAGTTTTACTTCTTTAATCAATCTTTAGTAAAGTTCCCAGAACACATATCCTGTTCTCTACAGAACACTGAGTCTATTAGAGAAAATAAATTCACTCAACTTCGCCTCTTAATTTTCTAAGGCAAACCATTTTATGTTTCCTGAATGAAGAACAACATGGAGATTTCAAGTATCAGAATGAGACCACTGACAAATGTCAATCGCCCAGTAGCTACACTAGAGAGCTAGAAAAGACTGTAAATATAAACCTTCATCCTAAAATTCAATGAATACTGAGAAAAGACTTACTGCTTGAGCTTCCTCATCCTCAAACTTGAGAAGCTCCAAGGTACAATCTTCCTCCAGAGGACGGTCTAGGTCCCAAACAACTTTATTTACTTTAGCAATCACTGTGTTGTCTGCCAGGCCTTGACTTTAAAAAATACACACACACATATATCAATATTAAAATCTAAAACATAATCTCTTGTAGCATAACACTTTAAGAACAGGAAAACAAACACTACATTTATTATATATTAATACTAAATGCTCTTTTTTATAAAGATGTATCTTGATCTTCTGAAATAAGATGGAAAAGCAATGAACCCCAAAAATATACCCAAGAATATAACATGAAGATCTTGAAAATGCAGAACACTATTATTTGACATCTAATGCTTTTTATTTAAGCAGACATGACAACGCTGAAAAGTAAGCAAAATATCCAGTGGTTTAAGTAAATCTTTTCATTTATCCACAATAACTATTCTACAAAGTCGAGCTATTCAGATTCTAAAGGAAAAACAGAGGGCTACTAAATAACTTCCTCGACCTACTTAAAATGCATACCACATCCTTTTTTTTGAGAACCAAATTTATATGACTTATCTCATATAAGGATTAGGAGAGGGACCAGCAGTTAGCATAATGGCTATGTCATTGGACTCCCACATAGTTGACCGTGGTTCGAGTCCTGGACCTGGTGGCTTAAACTCATGCCAGGCATGTGTGCATGCGTGCCCAAGATCCCGAGAGGAGAATGGAGGAGAAGGGATTGCGGCGTGGCCATCCCCCCTGGGGGGTGATTTCTCGCTTTCTGTCTCTCTGTCTGTCTGGTGAGCGCACGCGCCCTATAGCAAAA
>NW_006159715.1:3761620-3773807 GCF_000334495.1 Tupaia belangeri chinensis | reverse complement strand
TAATAGCAAAAAAAAAAAAAAAAAACTCTCCAAAAAAAAAAGGATTAGGAGAGAAGAACAAACAGAAGGTAAACGATAAATTCCTATTTCAATTTCAGTGCTCCCTGACTTTCCTATTGATGGTATTCAAAGTTTTGTATCCTCTTCAGATTAGATGGAGCCAGTAAATGAATACAATACATGCACTTTGCAAAACGTAACATTGACTTGGCAGAAACATCTATCTTATATTACTTTAAAACAGTTTTCGAAAGACTCAAGAACCTTTTTTGAGGAGGAAAATTACTTTTATGGTCCAAAATGGTATCCCATAAGACATAAGTGATAGAGGTACTTTGAAAATGTAAATTACACACAGACCATACTGGATCATTCCAATTTTTCAAAGAAGGGATAAAATAGTCTATACTTTCAAGAATATCAAAGAAAAACCTTTTGACGCAAACAGAGTACACTTTCTTTGTTCTTCCTTTTCATATTCATCGCTAATCATCTGAACCTTTAAATCATGTTACTCATGCTAAAATTTTTCACAGAACAACAAAAAGTTATTCTGAACTTTAATAAAATAGTCATAAAGAGCCCTTAAAACATATAGGTGACTATACTCCATAGCTAAAGTCCATCAACATTCTATGTAATTCAACTTAGAATTTTACAGCTCTCAGGACCAGCGGTTGGCGTAATGGCTATGTTGCTGGATTCCCATGTACTCTACTGTGGTTCGAGTCCAGGACCTGGTGGCTTTAACTCATTCCGGGCACATGTGCGTGCATGCCAAAGATCCTGAGAGGAGAACAGAGGGGAAGGGATTGCAGCATGGCCATCCCCCCTGGGGAGGTGATTTCTAGCTTTCTGTCTCTCTTGTCTCTCTGGCAAGTGCATGTTCCCTATAGCAAAAACTTCTCCAAGAAAAAGAATTGTACAGTTCTCACAAAAAAATATTTTCAGTTTATGTGATAAATTAGAATGTAATCTAGAGTATAACTGTGTAGCATGTGGTAGAAAGAAAAGTTTCTGCACTATTAGGAACTTGAATTTCAAGGTCATGGGTACAATCTATTTGTGCAACAATGGAGAAATCTCTTATCAACCTGAACTTCATAATTACCTCTTAAAAGGAAAAAAAAAAGGTTGAATGACATTTAAAGGTTTATCGAGTTCTCTATGATCTCCCATGAAAGCTTGCTTGCTATTACAATTTTCTTACTTCCTGTTGAGTAAGGTATAAATACTAAAAGGTACACATACTTGTCAAATTAACTGAAATACTCCGGTAACTCTGTAATATAAAATACTAACCAAAGTCTGTGGCATACAAAAGGCTCAAGGCTTGTGGACCTAACTGCTTCTGCTCCCACCAGCTGCTTAATGGGCTCACACAGAATCAACAGTACAGTTCCCAGAGTGGTTTATGTGCTTGTTATTTTAAGTCTCAAGTTCAGCAATATGACGGTGGTAATCAACCATTCTTGACAGTTCATATGTTGACTTAATGTAGTCCAACCCAACACAATACGTAGCTATGATACGAAGTCTAAAAAATATCAATAATTCCATAACAGGAAATGATAGTTCCTATAAAAACTAGGTTGAATATCTGAGAAGGTTTGATAAAGGCAAGTCACAAAAAATATGGTCAACCTGGGTATGGCTGAAACAACTATTGGGTTGTTGGAAAAGTCGTGATGCATTTTTGCATTAAAAAAATCATCAACAGGGACCGGCAGGTGGCATGGTTGAGGTGCTAGATTCCCACATGGCTGACCACGGTTCTAGTCCTGGCCCTAGCAGTTTGCTTTCTCACTCTCCCTTTCTCTGTCTGTATCTTTCTGGTCAAAGTAGAATAATGATAATAAATAAAATTACAAATAAATAAATCTTTAAAAAAAATCATCAACAAATATGACTTTTCCGACAACCCAATACTTTAAATATGGAAAAGCCAGTCCCATGGCCTAGTGGACAGGGAGCTGGGAGCTGGATCCCACCTGACCTATCAGTTAGCCCTGTCAACTTGGAAAAACGTATCAGGCATGTGTACATGTGTGGCCAAAATTCAGATGGAGAAATGGATAACGGATGATGGTGTGACTACACCCACTGGGGATGCTTCGCTCTCCCTCTCTCCTTCTCTCTCTCTCCCTGCTGGCAAATGCTCATGCCCTCTGACAAGTAAAAATAATCTGGAAGGATTCTGCACTCAGACTTGTTTCGAAGTATGATAAGACAATGTAAGAACCCAAATTAACACTCTACTCCCAAAAGCTTAGCCTTACATATACAAAATTAGTGAATGTACACAAGAGTGCTTCAAAAAGATAATAGAAAATGCATATTACAAAAAAGATGTATGAATTTCAATACATTTTGTACCAAAAAAAGACCTATACTTTTATTCACTATTCCACTAACTGCTTAAAGTTCCATTGTATGTATATATTTCAAGTTAAAATGGTTAAGAAAAAGGTCGACAAATTTTATCTGTGAAGATCCTCATAAACACTTTAGACTTTGCAGACCACACATGGTATCTTTGGAAAACTGCTTCTTAGTTGTTCTATTTTTTCAACCACTTAAATGTGTAAGAACAGTTCTGAGCTTTCAGACCTTACCAATACAGTTTCTGACCGCAGTTTGCCAGCATTTGGTTTAAGAGCTATGTATCAATTTAAGTTTGCCCAACTTTAACACTGTCTGATAAACCGACCAACTATTGCTGCTAATCTTATCAGATAAAAAAAAGCCTTTGCTCAAGCCAGCAGGTGACACGGCGGTTAAGGCATCTGGACCCTACATGGCCAACTGCATGGTTTGTTTTGGTCCTGACAGCTTGAGAACTATACTGAACATGTGTGTATACGTGCCCAAAGTTCCAATAGGAGAATGGAGGAGAAGAAATTGCAACCTGCAACCTGGCCATCTCCCCTAGGGGATGATTTTTCACTTCTCTCTCTGCAGCGAGCACATGTGTCCTACAACAAACTTAAAAAAAAAAGAAAAGAAAGAAAGGAAGCCTTTGCTCTATCACAAAGCATGGGTCTCAGTTACCTGAAATAACTTCCCAGCCAACAAATTCTAAGATTATACATGGTCCTTCTTTGGGTTTATAAAGTCCATTTTTTTATGTGGGTCTTTATCAGTTTCTTCATTTTCCTATGTGAGACATCTATCTTCACTTTTAACTTCAAAACTGAGACATTTAAGTTAAAGTTAATGAGACACTATCTACTTGGTTTTGTGATTTATGATCTAAGTAGAAGGACTAATGAAATCCTTCGAAAAAAAAAAAAACAAAGCATACACTTTCAAGAAATTAATATTAAGTTATAAATATAACAAACATAACTCAGGTATAAAGCACCACATCACTTTAATTTGAAAAATCTCACATAAGGAAAACATTTAAAACATGGAACAGTAATATAACATTATATGAACAAAACCTGTCACGGTAAGAAAACAAAATTTGGTTAAGTTACACACTCTAAAAGGTTGCAATAGGTGTAGCGCATACCTAATTCCGCAAGCAATTTGATACGGCGTGGTTTTCCAGGATTCCGCATGGACCTGTTTACCATCAGGCAGCATGACTTTAATGGGCTTGCTATCTTTTTCAGCTTTCTCTGCCAAAATGGAATCATGCTCTGCTTTTAGTTTATTATACATCTCAAGACGTGTATTAATATATTCAGGCCAGGGATTCAACTGTAAGGCAACAAATGAGAAAGTAAATAATCAGTAAACATTTGCTTTCATTTTTTAGAAAAGAGAAATAATGAAGTAAGACATTGCAAAAGCCCATGATTACTGATTGATTGTGGTAAACGGACTGCCTTAACCACCAGGCATTACTTTAATCTGGTTCTGAATGAAGGTAAAGGAAAGAATAAAATGCCCACTTCTTACAATGTTACATTAAAGAAATAGAAAAGCATAAATAACATAAACATCTGGATTACCAACAACTGATAACCATCACCATCTTGCAAACTATTATTATTTGCACCAAGTGTTTTTATTTCTTTCTTTTAGGATGCCTTTCCAAGGTCCTTCCTAACTAAATGATCTTACAAGTACAGTTATAAACAATACTGGAAATAAAACCAAGTGACTGGTCTTCCCATTTTATATTAAAATGTGTTATATTTTCAACTTGTTGGGACACAGCTTGTTAGAATAGTTAAGTTTCTCATGTCAAATAGTACTTTTCTTTTTATTCTTTTATATACACTTTCCTTTTCATTTCAGTCACCTCTTCTTGGCTTTCATCTTTTGAAATGCAAGTCCCTAACACCTTTATAATTCCCTCCTACAGCAATCTTTCTCTTCCTGTAGTCATTTTAATCATTCTTTGTGAGCTTTGGGAACATATCAAATTATCATAGTGGTCCCTAACTCTCTACAGGGAAGCACCCATGAATTAACTAAGAGGTCAGAGCCTGTTATCTACAACCCAAATCTGAACCCTCCAGCTCAAAGCACACTAGCCAGTCCGACCTGCTCAAGACCATCAGTGCAGCTCTACCCACCCACTGGCCCTCTGTACAGCAGTTTCTCTCCATGTCTTCCTGGCACTTCCCAACCAGAAGAACTAAGGGTAAAATTAAATTCACTTAGCATTCATTGAGCAGATACTCTGTGACAGGTCTGGGAATGAGAGGTGAGTAAGACCTACACATAGTCCTTAGAGAGGAAAAAGAGAGACAGGTAAATAAATGATGGTTCAAGTCTTGGTTCCAGTACCTTGAAAAACACACTAAACGTGTGTGTGTGTGTGCATACCCCAAATCCTGTTAAGATGAAGAAATGGAGAAAAGATTGCAGCATGCCCTGTTGGGGAGGGGGACTGCTTTCTCCCACTCCCCCATATCACTCTCTCTGGTGAGTGGAAGTGCATTCTAACAAAAAATTAAAATAAACTCCATTCAAAAGAGCCTTCAAGTTATACCCTGGGTTACCCATTTCCAGGCTAATTCTCAGGTTGTGACAGAACAGTATGTGCAACTGTACTGAAAGTATAATAAAGAAATTAAGGAACACATGCATTTTTCTATTTACCTGAAAACTTGAAAGATTATAACCAACAACTTCCCCTACAATTACAGTGGGGAATTACAGGAGGTTGACTGAACCTAAGAGAAAAGATCATAAGGCTCTAAGCAGTACCACACTTGATCACCTACACACTTACTAGTAAGTAAATGGATGCTTAAATTCCACTATAAATTCAGCAACTGCAGCATTTATTGAAAAATGGCTCTTCAAAGCCAGTTTATGCTCCTAGATTATACTCCTAAGGAGCCTGTTCCTTTGTGCTTCTGTCCTCTGGTAGTTTTCTAAAGAGTCTCCAATAAAATGGGCACAATAAAACGGCCACAATGACTAAAGCAAAAAGTGAAGCAAAGCTCACACCAGTTCAACTCCAGAAATAAAGCAGAAAGACAAGCTTAACTGCCTCCTAAAACAAAACACATAGGAACCAGGTGGATTCTGGGCTGGTTTTTGATATGCCAAGTCCTTGTAGGAGTGAGCTGAGGAAACTGAAAGTATTTTCTCCAGAGCTGAGAAGCCTCAAGGGGATTGGTCTTGACTTAATGTCACCCGAGGCATGTCCTGTGGAAACCATGAGAAGGAGGTGGAGGACCTGGGCTTCCTTTGGTTTGCTATATTTGGTCTCGTATGAAAAAACAAGCCTCTACCCTTGCACATCTTCCTTAGTGAAATGACCACACAGCTAGCATGCAGTCTGGCAAATAAAGACCATCAGTCCCTCCAATTTTTGTTCTCTGGTTTTTATTTCTAACCCCATAATCAGAGTATCTTACAATTATATTTGTTTTCCTTTTGCAATAAAAAAATAACTGCACCTTTCTTCCCCTCTCTGACTACCCTTTCCTAATTTTTCTACCTGACTTTCCCATCTAATGCCATCTTATGACCCCGTACAAACCATTAGAGTCCTTACACACAGAGAAAGTGTGAGACCCTTCCCAGGCGCTTCCCAACCTCTGACAGAAGAGCCCTCCGCAGTGGTGACTTTTACCTCTGCTCGGCCTCCATCTCCAGATCCTTCTTTGTTCTTCTTCTTGCCTTCCTTTTGCTTCTCCTGACTGGTGTCTACCTAAATAAGTAAAAAAAAGAAATGGAGGTTTTATATTTTGACCTAATTTGACCATTCTCCCATGAGGTCCCCAGACAAATTTTGAGAATATACTTTTAGCACCTGTTAAAAAACATGGAAATTTGACTTTGAAAGATTACGGAATGTCACCAGTGGCAAAGACAACAACTCACAATATAGACGAATCATAATGAAGTAGAGAGGAGTAACTGACAACATGCAATTCCCCAAATTTCATTTAACAATCTCCCCCAAGTAATTCCCACAACGTTCATCTCGAATTTATGTTGACAATATGCTAAATAGATAGCCATAAAGAGGCATGGATTTACTCTGTAAGAAAGTGAAAGTTTTAATGGACTAAGTGCTGTATTGAGAACGAGGGGGATTTCTGTTAAGCTTTTGTATGTTTGTGATCTTTCAGAGCAGGAAGCCCTGCTCTGACTGCTTTACTAATTATCTTATTCTCATAAACTCAATTTCAGAGAGTCCTCCCAGTTAGGTGCTTCCTCTTTTCTACTCCCACAGGCCAACCACAGGGCATCAACAGTTTACCTGCCTCCTACACACCAAAGCTGTGAGGTCTTCAAAGGCAGGGACGGGACCTATTCATCCTCCTACCTAAATCGCCCAGCTCAGTGCTAGGGGGAATGAACTCTTAAAACGTTAGTTGATTTTGTAAAATATTCAATCTGGCAATGAAAGTGACCTGGGAGCTGCCTTTAAACACCGGATGACAGCAAAAGAGTTCTGAGGCAAAATAGTCAGCATGCTAGAATGTGTCAAGGCATACCTCCAGCACCGGGCAGGTGGAGAAAGGGCATCATTTCTCTGAAGTTTGTCATTTTTGGATCATCTGGCCTCCACCATTTATTTATAAACCCCCCAAACTTGGGCAATAGGTTTTCCCTTCCTTAAAATGGAGCTCTTTACACCCAAAGGGTTTTAGGATGAAATAAGATTCCGGGGCATTATCTTCCCAAGTGAGTAAAAACACAAGTCTAGGGGTCCCTGGTCCTAGATCCTAATTCTGTCTCGGCTTAGAATGAAATACGGGGCTCGGAGCTCCATTCACTCAAAGTCTTAGTTTAATTATTGGGGGGAGGGAGGGAACGGGTGGGAGTGAGAACCCAGAGATGAATGCAAGACCCCACCCTACTTTATGAAGGGGCCATTCCTGCCCAAGGGGTTGGAGACTGGGGGTGATTGTCTCGTCCAGGAGCTCCAACGTCCCTTCTGGGTTCCTCTGCCCGACAGAGCCTGGCTGGGGCTGCTTGCCTCTTCCCCTCCGGGCGCTAGCATCGAGCAGAGAGTCCCACTAAGTTTACTCACCGGCTTCTCCTCGCCTCCCATGCTTCCTAGACCGCCGCTGTTGTTCTCCACGGACATCAGCGAACCGCCACGAGGCGGCAGAACCGGGAAACGGTAGCCTAAAAGAAAGGTGAGCCGAGGCAGGTCACAAGTGGGCCAGAGCACCGCTAACGCTGCACCTGCGGATCGTGGCCCCGGACCCACCAGCTGATGCAATCTTAAAGCGCCCAAGCCCCGCCCCCAGCCTGGCGCCGGGACACGCAGCCAATTGAAAACAATAAAAGGCGGGCTCTCGCGGCCCAACACCAATGGAAGCGTCGTTGAGTAAAAGCCCTTCTAGGAAACCGAGGCGCGGATAAGAAGACGAAACTGCAAGCGCCAGCGCCACGGTCCGCTGGCTGGGATCCCGCCCCGAGCCCAGTAGTGCGTAAGGCGCGTGCGTCCTTTCCGAGCTGACTTTCCGCGGCGCAGTTAGGGACCTTTCCGGCCACCGTAGCGAGTGGGAGGGCGGGGTGCTGCGGGGAATCTTTGGCAATGCGTGTCGGTCCCTAGCAGTGGGACGACTCTACGGGTCTGGGTTTGGAGCTGGCATTTGACTCCCCAGGATCCCAGTCTGTGGCGGCGAATCTGACTTTCTTCGTGGCAATCCAACTTCCCCAAACGCGAGCCCTGGTGATCGGGGACGAGCGACTTTCTGGAATATTTTTTAATGCATCAGGGATCATTTCTTATGGACCATCAAAATACAGTAAAACTTTCACTTAATGAAATAACCACGCTGACTGCACGGATTCTGACGCACAGTGTTGGGAATCGAATTATTTTACTAGCCGATTTTAAACAGTCGCTGACTTAGAATCAAAGCGCAATGAGCACCTTCTGTACTCTGTCCCACGTTGGATGAAGTTTACTCTGTAAATACCAGTCCTCGTCTTAGCTCAGCCACCCTCATCGTCGTGCCTTCCACGAAGGACACGACTCCTAACCCAGCGTCTGCATCCACTTTTTAAATGCAAATATCACGGACCATCGCCTTGAAACTTCGGTGTCCTTCGTTGCATTTAGGATAAAGATACTCAGGCTTTACGACTTCTTTAGGCTCCTGATATCCAACTTTTCCCCCTTTTCTTGTTCCCTCACCGTCCACTGAACTCTGCCCTTTTTTGTTTGTTTGTTTGACACCTTCTTCTTTGCAGGACTCAAAAAACATTTACTCGGGACCAGCAGTTAGCGTAATGGCTAATGGCTATGTCTCTGGACTCCCACGGAGTCGACAGCGGTTCGCGCCCGGTGGCTTAAAACACGCCGGGCGCATGCGTGCGTGCCCAAGATCCCAAGAGGAGAATGGAGGAGAAGGGATTGTGGCATGGCCATCCCCCCTGGGGGGTGATTTCTTGCTTTCTGTCTCTCTCTGGCTGTCTGGCGAGCGCATGCGCCCTATAGCAAAAACCTCTCCAAAAAAACCCCACCAAATATTTATTTAGAGAAATCACTACTTGTCACTCTGAGGTTGCAACAGGTCTCCCAGTCACCTGTCCGTAGCTTCATGCAGGTCTCTTGGTAGTACATCAGTTGGAGTATACAATTAATAACATTTGTATCTCCTAGACTGAAAATAAGTACAACTTATTTTCCCCAGCCTTGGAAACGCAGTAAGCCTTCTATCACACAGCAGGTGTTCCACAAATGTTAACGAGTGTTAAGATAAACTTTGCTTGAAAAACGTACCTCTTAATTTTATGAGGGGGTGTTCAAAAAGTTCATGCAAATGTTTATTATGAAAAAACTGTGCATGCACTTAGATCTGAATTCCTGGATTTGGAGGCCAGACCGTGCCACAACAGGAAAACTAGGTGCAATGCAGGGAAAACGCAGTGCAATGCCCAGAGCCGAACCACAAGGGAGGGTTTCCGGCTCAAATGCAAAGAAGTTTCTGAGCATTATAAGTGCTTGCATGCTGGTTCTATGGAGCTGGCTGAGGCTGGGGTAGAGATCAAGATACTGTTAGAGTGAGGCCTTTGTCTTTCTGTGTCTTGCTCATGAAAATACAAAATAAATCTCAAAAATAAACAAGTGAAAGATTATTGAATTTGTCAGCAGCATAACAATGGAGGCCAACAAAGATTGTTCTTTTATTTTTTATTATTTTTTTTTTATTTTTTGGAGAGATTTTTGCTACAGGGCGCGTGCGCTCGCCAGACAGACAGAGAGAGGCAGAGAGACAGAAAGAGAGAAATCACCCCCCCTGGTGGGGGGGGGGTTTGGCCACGCCGCAATCCCTTCTCCTCCATTCTCCTCTTGAGATCTTGGGCACACATGCACACATGCCCAGCATAAGTTTAAGCCACTGGGTCTGGGACTCAAACGGCAGTCAACTACATGGGAGTCCAGTGACATAGCTATTACGCTAACTGCTGGTTCCCAACAAAGATTGATCTAATTGCTGTGCAATGTGGTTTCTAGTAGTTTCTCTTAACTCTGTTCTCTTTCAGTCTGAGAACCAATTCTTTTTTTTTTTTTTCCCCTTTTTTTGGAGAGGTTTTTTTGTTACAGGGTGCATGCGCTCACCAGAAAGACAGAGAGAGACAGAGAGACAGAAAGCGAGAAATCACCCCCTAGGGGGGATGGCCACGCCGCAATCCCTTCTCCTCCATTCTCCTCTCGAGATCTTGGGCACACACGCACACAGGTGCCTGGCATGAGTTTAAGCCATCGGGTTCCGGACTCCAACCGTGGTCGACTGCATGGGAGTCCAACGACATAGCCATTATGCCAACTTCTGGCCCCAGTCTGAGAACCAATTCTGATGTAAAGACAGCAAAAAGGTAAAATAGAAGACTTTTCTCAGAGGATGACTGTGGTGCAGGCATGTATTAATAGAAGCTGTGAAAATCAGTTGGCAGTGTGGAAACCACCGAAGGAGTTATCTTGGTGCCACAGTGCCCTCTCGTGGTGTTAGGGAGGAATTACTTCATCTCGTGAACGTTTTGGGGTAAGAAAAATCACAGGAGCCTCCCATAGATATTCAGATCCAGCTCACACTGTTACGCAACTTCTGTGTACTCGCCCACAAAAAAGTTCTTGATTGACTCAGTGTAATAAGGAATGCCCACTACCTTGCATACTTTATACAACTGTATAAAGTATGCAAGGTGCTCAATAGCGTCACCTTGAGCTGTAGGCAAAATCATCTGTGAGTTATGCCACAGATAATGTTACAGGTGTTAGAAGGCTGTACATAACCATGTTTTTAAAATACGAATTAGAGAAGATTCAAGAATATCCCTCTAATAACCTCTAATTCTCTCATAAAATAAAGTGTTTTATAAAAACAAAAGTGGAAAAGATGTGTAACAATGGAAGATATGCCTGGAAAGTTTTGCTTAAGTGTTAGTACTCTTGAAAAACACTTGGCTGGAACATGACTGAGTAAATACGAATCCTATTACAGGGAGAATGAAGGGGTTAACTTTTCAGTTGCAATAAACAGACTCATTTAATGATTTGACAAATGGGGAATGTAGTTCTAAAACTACATGAAGTAAAAAGGGGAAACAGGAATCTTATCTCTGTGGCCAGTTCACGTGGGTTATGGGAAAAAGCTGAACAAAATTGAGCCTCATGGGAGGCTCCAGCAATTGCAGCTTGATGGTTGGTTGGAATCCAGGGTTCTCTACAATAACAGGAAGCTGTGGCCTCAAACTCTGATATTCCACTGTTACGTCATTTAAGTAATTACTCTTGTCTCTTGCTCCGCCTCTTACCAGCTGGCCAATTCATTTCACATGTCCTAGTTCACGTTCCCAAAGGGAGAATCCGAGTGGCTGTCTAGTCACAAAGCCACTTTATCATAAGCTGCTGACCAGTTTATGGATTCATTGGTTACCCCTTAGGTCGGGTGTCTCCCCTGGCCTTAACAGCAATGGCCGAGGGACTGGTCCCACGGTGTAGCCACCACGGTACAAAGATCAGCTGCTTTCCTCTTGGCAGACTAGAAGGTGATGCTATGGCGGGGGCTGTGACTGATATCTCTAAGGCAAAACGTGTTTGTGTTTATTTGGCAGGGTTTTCCGTTACTTGCTATGAAGAAAATTGGGTCCACTTAAAATGTTAGAAGCTTCTTTGGAAGGTTTTTTGAAGGAGAGATCAGGAGTGCTTAACTTCTAACAGTATCTAACCGAATTAATTGTTCTGTGGAATTCACTTTGGAAAATGTGACACTAAACTACTGAAGTGCTTGTTATTCTGATAAAATGATCATATTTAGAGTGACATAATGCTTTCCAAATAAATCTTAGTTAATATTTTAGTATAAAATTCTTAGAATAATCAGACATACGGTCCCTGCTATGCTTTAAAAAGTATAGTAGAGAAGAGAATGTTCCTCAAAATATAGTAGAAAATGAAAAAATATGTTACATATTATTATATCAGAACAATAATTAAGACTCACTGAAATAAAATCTATTACAGGATAGGAAGCAAGGTCTCTAAACAAACTGGAACTCACATATAAAAAGTCAGGATTCGGGGGCCGGCAGGTAGCCTGGTGGATAAGGCATTGGACTCCCACATGGCTAACCGGGGTTTTAGTCTCAGATCTGCCTTCTCACTCTGCCTTCTCTAAAAAGTCAGGATTCGGGGGCCGGCAGGTAGCCTGGTGGATAAGGCATTGGACTCCCACATGGCTAACCGGGGTTTTAGTCTCAGATCTGCCTTCTCACTCTGCCTTCTCTGTCTCTCTGTGGCGGA
>NW_006159715.1:3759821-3761414 GCF_000334495.1 Tupaia belangeri chinensis | reverse complement strand
TAGTCGACATGATCACTGGAATTATTTGGTGAGTAGCATTCATAATTTTAAGCATCTTTTTCATATATAAAACAACTTGTGCGGGACCAGCAATTTGTGTAATGGCTGTCACTGGCCTCCCATGTGGTTGATCACCGTTCAAGTCCCAGATCTGGTGGCTTAAACTCACACCAGGCACATGTGCGTGTGTGCCCAAGATCCCGAGAGGAGAATGGAGGAGAAGGGATTACAGCATTACAGCGTGGCCATGCCCCCTGGGGGGGTGATTTCTCACTTTCTGTCTCTCTGTCTTTCTGGCGAGTACACGCACCCTATAGCAAAAACCTCTCCTCCACCAAAAAAAAAATTCTGGTATTTGCTCAATTTTGGGGAATGTGGTAATATTACCTTTTTAATAAAAATAATAAGGCAAATAAAATTTAGATTGTGCTATATCCAGGTGACTTGTTTTATAGTAGGTTCTACTCTATGTGACTGGATATTACCTAGGCTGGGATTTCTCAACAGAGAATTCAATTTCTCAATTTCTCATGAAGCTCCTTGGTGTTAATAGCTTTTATGGAAAAACTGACAATTACATAACCACAAAAGACAATGACAGTTTGGAAATAGCAGCTCAACCAAACCAAAACACACCCACTGCAGTTTCATAGAGCTGGCGTCTAACATGCCAAAGGGCACCGTGGTTCTGCAGAGCTGCAGGGCAGCATTTCCCACGCTTATGTAACTGGGTTTTTTTTTTTTTTTTTTTTTTCTTCCTTTCTTTCTTTTCTCAGAGTGTCTCACAGGACTCATACTCTTCAAAACTTTGGAAAATCCATTCTGGGCATGAGTGAGCCATGGAAGCAAGTCCATTTCCACTAACAGAAAGGTCTTGACTCAGCGAGCACTCCAGGTAAGGCCAAGTCCTAAGAATGATGTCACAAAGAGCCCGGGAGACCTTCTGGCAGGACAATGTAAGGACTGCATGGAGGAAGGACATTGGTCAGAGAACCAGATAGCAACATCAGGGAGTGGCATGCCAAGGCCCCTGAGACTCTCGAACAGTGTGGGAGAGGTGATCGGACAGACAGCCGAGAGCTGACACCCTTTTCCTTTGCAGTAACCTACTGAGGCTGAAAACCAGGTCCCCAGCCCTTGACTGCAAGTGCTTTAAAGTGCGATTGCACTGACCGCTCACGAGAACCCTGCAATGCAGGGATAGCCCCTTCATTTTCCAGGAAGATAACAACGGTGGTGTCAGCGCTCTGGGAATCCTTCCTTTTTTTGTTTTTGTTTTTAATATTTTGCCATAGGATGTGTGCGCTCACCACAGAGACAGAAAAAGAGAAAGGGAAAGTGAGAAATCACTCCCTGTGGGGATACCTGTGATGCATCACTTCTCCTCCATTCTCCTCCTGGGATTTTGTGCATGCACACTCAACATGATTCTCAAGCTGCCAGGTCTGGAACTTGAACCATGGTCTGCCATGTGGGAGTCCAATGCCTTAATCATCATGCCACCTGCCAACCCCAAGAGTAGACAATCTTGGGGAACAGTAGGTGGTGTGGTGGTTAAGGCACTGGCCCACCCCCACGGGGCCACCACGATTT
>NW_006159715.1:3749780-3759328 GCF_000334495.1 Tupaia belangeri chinensis | reverse complement strand
TGTAGCCACAAAGCCACTTTATCATAAGCTGCTGACCAGTTTATGGATTCATTGGTTACCCCTTAGGTCGGGTGTCTCCCCTGGCCTTAACAGCAATGGCCGAGGGACTGGTCCCACGGTGTAGCCACCACGGTACAAAGATCAGCTGCTTTCCTCTTGGCAGACTAGAAGGTGATGCTATGGCGGGGGCTGTGACTGATATCTCTAAGGCAAAACGTGTTTGTGTTTATTTGGCAGGGTTTTCCGTTACTTGCTATGAAGAAAATTGGGTCCACTTAAAATGTTAGAAGCTTCTTTGGAAGGTTTTTTGAAGGAGAGATCAGGAGTGCTTAACTTCTAACAGTATCTAACCGAATTAATTGTTCTGTGGAATTCACTTTGGAAAATGTGACACTAAACTACTGAAGTGCTTGTTATTCTGATAAAATGATCATATTTAGAGTGACATAATGCTTTCCAAATAAATCTTAGTTAATATTTTAGTATAAAATTCTTAGAATAATCAGACATACGGTCCCTGCTATGCTTTAAAAAGTATAGTAGAGAAGAGAATGTTCCTCAAAATATAGTAGAAAATGAAAAAATATGTTACATATTATTATATCAGAACAATAATTAAGACTCACTGAAATAAAATCTATTACAGGATAGGAAGCAAGGTCTCTAAACAAACTGGAACTCACATATAAAAAGTCAGGATTCGGGGGCCGGCAGGTAGCCTGGTGGATAAGGCATTGGACTCCCACATGGCTAACCGGGGTTTTAGTCTCAGATCTGCCTTCTCACTCTGCCTTCTCTGTCTCTCTGTGTAAGGTATAGATATAATTTTATTTTGGAGTTACCTACTAAAGGCTGACACCATTATCCACAGTGCCCGTAAACCATTTGGACAGATTTGAAAGAGAAACCAAAAGCATTGGTGGTGTAAAATATTCAGAGAATTACCAAGTGAGTTTCAAGTTGACATAGTTATTAACACAGTACCCTGAGTAACCATCATTTTTTTAAACTTTCGTGAGCATTATTTTCTGAGTTCTTGTTTATAGATTTGTGTTTTCTATGACATTAGTCTACATGATCACTGGAATTATTTTGTGAGTAGCATTCATAATTTTAAGCATCTTTTTCATATATAAAACAACTTGTGCGGGACCAGCAATTTGTGTAATGGCTGTCACTGGCCTCCCATGTGGTTGATCACCGTTCAAGTCCCAGATCTGGTGGCTTAAACTCACACCAGGCACATGTGCGTGTGTGCCCAAGATCCCGAGAGGAGAATGGAGGAGAAGGGATTACAGCATTACAGCGTGGCCATGCCCCCTGGGGGGGTGATTTCTCACTTTCTGTCTCTCTGTCTTTCTGGCGAGTACACGCACCCTATAGCAAAAACCTCTCCTCCAGCCCCCCCCCCAAAAAAAAAAACAATTTATAGGATAAATTGTAAAAAAAAATCAGGAGGAAAAAAAGCATGTGCTTTAAAATGTTTTCTTATTTCTTCCATAAGAGAGACAGAGAGACAGAGACAGGAACACCCAACAGAGGCCTCATGTCACAACCTGTCACCAGCCTCAGCCAACCTGAATCATTAGCACATGTGCGCACCTGGCATGCAAAAGGAGGTCTCCAGGACCTTCCCATGTGGGGCCAGCATCATAGGTCATTCTGCTACCACTGAGCTAATACTTGTAGGCCTAATCTAGGATTCGTCATTTTTTTTCTTTTTTTTTTTTAGAGGTTTTCGCTATAGGGCGTGTGCGCTCACCAGACAGACAGAGAGAGACAGAGAGACAGAAAGCAAGAAATCACCCCCTGGGGGGATGGCCACGCCACAATCCCTTCTCCTCCATTCTCCTCTCGGGATCTTGGGCACGCACGCACACACGCCCGGCGTGAGTATAAGCCACCGGGTCCGGGACACAAACTGCGGTCGACTATGTGGGAGTCCAGCGATATAGCCATTATGCTAACCGCTGGTTCCCTGTCATTTTTTTCTTAAGGGAACTTTTCTCTTCCACCAGCTTAATCAGCCTATTTCCTTTGATTTTGCTTTCATCTTTCCATTGTTCATTTCATTTCTAATAGTAAAACTGAAGCATATTCTTCCAACTGCTCTAGTTTCTCCTGGATCTGTTAAGAATACCTACTTCCCAGAGACTGAAACTTTGGGCACAAGTCTTTTTAAAATTAATTACCATCTCCACTTTTGGGTTTGCAATAATTTAATCAAATTATTTCTCTACTATAGTTTCCTAAAAGATCAAATTCTCTTTATAATAAAGATCTGTATCTTTTTTTTTTTCCTCTTGTCAGTAATACCAATTTTGTTTTTCTTAACTCTTAAGCAGCTACTTAAGACCACAGGACTAATGAAATCTCTGTACAAAGCAAAAAAGTCAAGTTAATATCTCTAGGTTTCTCCTTTGTCCTCAAATACAATTTCTAATTCAAATTTCAAATGCAAACACTATGCAAAGAAGCATAAAAGTTGGCGTTGATGGGGTTGATACTGATCTAGCTCTGCACACTTAGGTCTGTTACTAAACTAGAAACTAGTACCTGTACTACCATGCAGTAATACCCCATAGTCCATGTCTATTTTAACTCCTTCAATTTTAACATCCTGATCATTGTCAGAAAAATACTGTAAAGGAGGAAATTTCCCCTGACAAAGCTGAGACAATTCTTTTTTTTGGGGGGGGGGGGGGGGGGGGAGGTTTTTGCTATAGGGGGCATGCACTCGCCAGAAAGACAGAAAGAGACAGAGAAACAGAAAGCGAGAAATTGCCCCCCAGATTGGCCACGCCGCAATCCATTCTCCTCCGTTCTCCTCTTGGGATTTTGGGAACACATGTACACACACCTGGCATGAGTTTAAGCCACTGGATCCAGGACTCGAACCGTGGTCAACTACAAGGCAGTCCAGCAACATAGCCATTATGCTAACTGCTGGTCCCAAAGCTGACAGAATTCTTGAGCCTAATGTTCAATGCATAAAAAATACTGTAGCAGCCACTGTGAGGGCCAAACAACCTGCTTACTCAGATGGGTGCCTGGCCTAATTTAGTTAAATACATAATGCACTACTGTAAAAATCAGCTGCTGGTCACAATTTAACAGTGCAAAACTTCCAAATAACTGCACAAGCCCAGCTTGCTAATTCTTAAAACCTAGAGTTGGCTTGTATGTTCACTTCTGAAACTCACCGTATGCTATTTTGGTCCCCAAATACTTCTCTTTATTTATTTCTCAAGGTGTATTGGGATTTTAGAGGTTCAGCGTGTCAATATATAATTCCCCTTCTCCTCCTGACCAGTTCATAAAAAGACACAGAAGTCAAATAGTTTAAGGTCAAATGTTATTTTTGTTATCTGTAACCTGATTGAATAATATGGCTCTAGACCATATTATGGTCAAAATCTTAGATTACTCACTGAAGGGCAAAAACAAGAACCAGTATTTGTCACTTACCAATTATATATCTCATTTCTTCTCTCTGGTGAAAAATAAGTGAGTAGTTTTTTTAATTCCTATTTGATTGTTTCAGATTTGCTAATTATGAATGAGGCAAGATTATAAAGGTGAGTTAAAAGGGCTAGGTAGTTTTTAAAAAAAGAATTTTAAAAGAATATCAGAGACTTGAACAAACCAGGGTCTCCAATATGTGTAAATTAGATCAGCTGGACCATTGCTAGTATTCTGCAAACTCTTAGAATTCCTAGAAACAGGAAGATCAATATGGTGACTGTTTAACTAAAAATGGGGGCTGTGCATGGACTTCCCTTCACCGGGGCTGACCTGGCTATTGTCACTGCTGAGTGGCCAGCCTTCCTGTAGCAGAGGCCAATGCTGAGCTACAATGGGCACCATTCCCAGGTTTCTAGGGGAAATGACTATGAAATAAATTGGTTACCCTGTACCTCTTCCACCAAAGAGAGCACACTACATTGTATTCTCAGGGATAGGTAAGTACTGTGAATACTACTGTTGGTAACCCCTCTACCAGCACCAAGATTCATGTAATTATATAATGCTTTTCTATCATTAAATCCCATAACTTATTGCCTCTGACCAAGAAACATACTTTATAGCAAAGAAAGAAAGAAAAAATACAAGAATTCAGCAATGAATTCATGCCTAGCCTACAAAACCCTACTGAAGCTGGCAGGTGTCATGGTGGTTAAGGGCGCTGGACTCCCATATGGTTGACCATGGTTCAAGTCTCGGACCTGGTGGCTCAACTTTCTTGTTTTCTCTCTCTCTCTCTCTCTTTCTCTCTCTCTCTGTTTCTCTCTGTTCAAATTTAAATGAAGAAATAAATAAAAGAAAAAAAATTTAAAAAAATTATTTTAAAAAAAAAAAAAACTATTGTTCTCACCCTGTACCCCATTACCAAGAAGTAAGGACTGGATAGAAGAGCAGAATGGTTTAAAGATTCAGTTATGGCATCAGTTGGGAAACCATATTCATTCTGGAGTACAAGGTACTCCAGAGTACAGCTTGCTGTGGATTGAAAAAGCCAATCATTTGGCTTTCAGGAGTTTTGTAAGCCAGTTGTTAAATAGCCATGGTTAAAAATTAAGTTATACTAAAAGCAATGCGGTATCCAGGACTGGATCATGGAACAGAAAAGGACATTAGTGGAAGAAGCTGGTGCAATTCAAATAAATTCTGTAGTTTAGCTGATAATGTTGATGTCCTAATGTTAATTTCTCCACTGTCACAAATGTACTATGGTCTAATGTGGCTAACATTAGAGGAAACTGGGTAGAGAATATGGCATTCTGTTCTCACTTTGCAACTCTTCTGTAAATCTAAATTTATTTGAATATAAATATTATTTGCATTTTATTCTTAAATAATTTTAGAGTTTTACAGTATATACATACATATATATGTGTGTGTGTGTGTATATATATATATATACACACACACACACACATATACATATTATACAAATTTACAATGGGTTAATTCATGTAATTTTTTTAAAGTTAATTTACTCCATATGTGTATATGTGTATGAGAGAGAGATACTCAAAACTCTTCACTCCTAGTTATTTTCCTACATTTTACCATTATCTGTGCTCTAAACCAGATGTTTATGCTCTGCCCTCCCACTCTCTCCCCCGCACCTCTAAATTCGTATGTTGAAATTTAATTTCCAGTGTAATGATATTAAGAAGTGGCACTTTAGGGAGGTGATTAGGAAATGAGGGTGGAGCCCTCATTAGTAAGATTAGTGCTCTTAGAAGGTACTAAAGAGACCAGAGTTCCCCTTAGTCCATCTGAGCACACAGTGAGAAGTAACTTTGTAGAAGTGGGCTTTCACCAGATACCAAATCTGCTGAAACCTTAAACTGAAACTTCCCAGCCTCCAGACTGTGCGAAGTAATTTATTTATCTGCCACCTGTTTGTGATATTTTGTGATAGAAGCCAAAGTGGTCTGATACTTTTATGTCCTTGAGGTCATTTATGTCTGCGTTATATTTATGAAGAAATACTACATACTCCATATCTCTTCCTAACTCAGAATTCAAATATTGGTAGCTTGAAGTTGACCCTGGTGAGAATATTTAAACCTCAGAAATCAGAAAATCCTACAAATCAAGGCTATGTATATTTTTTAGAGTTGATTGTTAAATACTTAACCAGTATACCATTAAGTGTATGCACTACATTTTTTTTGCCCATATATGGGACTCTTTAAGATCCATGATTCATTGGTTCAGGGACAAAAGAGAGGTTTTTCTTTTTCTTTTTTTTTTTTTGGAGAGGCTTTTGTTATAGGGCACGTGTGCTCGCCAGACAGAGAGACAGAAAGCAGGAAATCACCCCCCAGGGGGGATGGCCACGCCACAATCCCTTCTCCTCCATTCTCCTCTTGGGATCTTGGGCACGCACGCACACGTGCCCGGCGTGAGTTTAAGCCACCGGGTCCGGGACTCGAACCGCGGTCGACTACGTGGGAGTCCAGCGACATAGCCATTACGCTAACTGCTGGTCCCAAAAGAGAGGTTTTTCTAATTATTAACTCCAAAACACCCATTTGAAAACTTTTTGCTTCTCTTTCCTACAGTCCTGGGTTGGATAATTTTGAAAGTCCCAGTCCTCAAAAGAGAACTTCTTCTACCAGGGAACGTGGTCATATCTCTGTCAAGATAGTTTCTCCTCCATGGGACCAGCAGTTAGCGTAATGGCTATGTCACTGGACTCCCATGTAGTGACCATAGTTCAAGTCCTGGACCTGGCGGCTTAAACTCATGCCAGGTGCGTGTGCGTGCGTGCCCAAGACCCTGAGAGGAGAATGGAGGAGAAGGGATTGCGGCGTGGCCATCCCCCCTGGGGGGGTGATTTCTCGCTTTCTGTCTCTCTCTGTCTGTCTGGCGAGCACACACGCCCTGTAGTGAAAACCTCTCCAAAAAAAAAGATAGTTTCTCCTCCAAACAAATCTGGACATATGAAGATTGTACCTGAATTTTTTTTTTTTGGAGAAATTTTTGCTATAGGGCATGTACACTCATCAGAAAGACAGAGACAGAGAGACAGAAAGTGAGAAATCACCCCCCCAGGGGGATGTCCACTCTGCAGTACGTTCTCCTCCATTCTCCTCTCGGGATTTTGGGCACATGCTCACATGTGCCCGGCCCAAGTTTAAGCCATCGGGTCCAGGACTTGAACTGCGGTCAACTACATGGGAGTCCAGCGACATAGCCATTACGCTAACTACTGGTCCCGTTCCTGAATATTTTCTATCTACCATTGCAATCATAGTGGCTTGTGAGTGAATAAACACATATTTCAGACCTGTTTCACATAGCACTATATATGGGTGGTTATTTTAGTCTGTTTCCTGTCACTATAATGTAATTTATAAAGATAAAATTTGACTCACCTCACAGATCTGGAGATCCTGGGTCAAAAGGCTGGATCTGCTGAGGGTCTTCTTGCTGGTGAGGTGTTTCTGCAGAGCTCCGCAGTGTTGTGCAGGGCATCATAAGATGAGAGGGCAAATGTGTCAGCTTTGGTCTCTCTTCCTCTTGTAAATCTACTGGTATTCAATGATGGGGACCTCATCCTGGTGCCTTATCTAATCCTAATACTTCCCAAAGGTCTCACTATTTTTTTTAAAAGAGGGCTTATTGCTATAGGGTGCGTGCACTTGCCAGAGAGACAGAAAATGAGAAATCACCCCCTCCATGGGGAATGGCCCTGCTGCAATCCCTTCTCTTTCGTTCTCCTCTTAGGATTTTGGGCCCACATGCACATGCATCCAGCATGAGTCTCAAGCCCCCGGATCCAGGACTCAAACCCCTATTGACCATGTTGGGGTCCAGGGACATAACCATTATGCCATCTGCTGGTCCCAGGTTTCACTTTTTTTTTTTTTTTTGGAGAGGTTTTCGCTATAGGGCGCATGCGCTCACCAGACAGACAGAGAGAGACATAGAGACAGAAAGTGAGAAATCACCCTCCAGGGAGGATGGTCACGCCGCAATCCCTTCTCCATTCTCCTCCTGGGATCTTGGGCACACACGCACACGCACCCAGTGTGAGTTTTAAGCCACTGGGTCCAGGACGCGATCTGCGGTTGACTACGTGGGAGTCCAGCGACATAGCCATTATGCTAACTGCTGGTTCCCAGGTTTCACTTCTTAATACCGTAGTCAGATAAAGTTCCCACCCTCTTGATACCTCACAATGGGGGTAAAATTTCAATGTGAGTTTTGAGGGGGACATTTGAACCACAGCAGAGATTTACATAGACATATTGTTTAAATTGCCAGAGGGCATGTGCACCAGCCAAGGAGAGACAGGGAGAGAAAAGAAGAGAAAGAAACTATCCCTCAGTAGGGCATGGTCATCCTGCAATCCCTTCTCCTCCATTTTGTTGGGATTTGAGGCATGCATGCACACTCTGCAGCATGTTTTTCAAACTGTCAGCGCCAAGATTTGAACCATGGTTGCCATGTGAGACCCAGCTCCCTTAAACACTAGGCTATAGTTTAGCCCTACATATGTACCTGAAATATCTTGTGTATTAGTCAGGTTCTCCAGAGAACCTGGGTGTGCATGTGTGTGTATACATGTGTACGTAGAGGGAGATATTTGTTATAAGGAACTCAATCACATGATATGGAGGCTGTAAAGTCCCAAAGTCTGCAGCTGATGAGCTGGAGATCCTGGAGAACTGGTGGTCTAAGTTTCAGTCCAAAAGCCAGCAGTCCCAAAATCCAACAGCAAATTTTTCAGTTCAAATTCAAAGGCAGGAAAAGACCAAAATTTTAGCTTAAGGGGTCGGGCAAGAAAAGTTCCCTTTTAGTCTTTTTGCTTTCAGGTCTTCATTTGGTTAAATGAGCCCCATCCATATCGGTGGTTTACTCAATCAGATATTTATCTCATCCAAAAGTACCCTCATAGATATACCTGGAATAACGTTTGACTAAATGTCTGAGCACCCATAGCCTAGTCAAGTTGACATGTAAAATTAACTGATACACCTTATTACTGACTTTATTTTTTCTTTTAAGAGACATTTTTGCATGCATTCACTGGAGAGACAGAGAGAAAGTGAGAAATCACCCCCTGGAGGGATCGCCACACCACAATCCCTTCTCCTCAATTCTCCTATAGCAATTTTAGTTGTTCACATGCATGTGCCCTGTGTAAGTTTTTTGTTTGTTTGTTTGTTTGTTTGAGAGGTTTTTGCTATAGGGCACGTGCGCTCGCCACACAGACAGAGACAGAGAGATAGAAAGCGAGAAGTCACCCCCCAGGGGGGATGGTCACGCCGCAATCCCTTCTCCTCCATTCTCCTCTCGGGATCTTGGGCACGCACACACGCCCGGCGTGAGTTTTAAGCCACTGGGTCCGGGATGCGAACCGCGGTCGATTACGTGGGAGTCCAGCGACATAGCCATTACGTTAATTGCTGGTCCCTCCCTGTGTAAGTTTTAAGCCGTCAGGTCTGGGCCTCAAACCGCAGTTGACCACGTGGGAGTCAAGCAACATAACCATTAATTATCTCCCCAAAAACTGAGCCCAGGAAAGTTGATCTTGAGATTTAGCCTAAGACACTGAGCAAGTTCAAGAGATTAAACAGCTAAATTCTTGAATGAGAAATGAGGAGGAGGCTTACTTAACTCAGCCTAACTTGGAGACAACAAAATTACAGTGCCACATTCATATTTTCCCTAAACCATAATGAGCCCCTATTTCTAGCAATAAAATATTGGGTTGTTGGGAAAGTCATGACACACTTTTGCATAGAAAAACTTAAAAAAAAGTCATGACTTTCCTGATTACCTATTATAAGATCAACAGAAATCCAGTTCGTTAAATGTAATAGGGTAAAGGCTAAACCAAGTAGAAGTGAGGCTTCAAAATGCAATGATTCTACAAGACAGATACTTACATATTTTTCTCTTACAATCATTTAGGGAATCGAGTTTCTTCCACTTTTTTGCTCTGCCATTTTCTAGTGCAACAGTCAGCAAAGTCTTTCGGAAGCAGCCAGGTGGTAAATATTGTAGGTTTTCCAAGCCACTAC
>NW_006159715.1:3734279-3749014 GCF_000334495.1 Tupaia belangeri chinensis | reverse complement strand
TTTTTTGGAGAGGTTTTCGCTATAGGGCGCATGCGCTCACCAGACAGACAGAGAGAGACATAGAGACAGAAAGTGAGAAATCACCCTCCAGGGAGGATGGTCACGCCGCAATCCCTTCTCCATTCTCCTCCTGGGATCTTGGGCACACACGCACACGCACCCAGTGTGAGTTTTAAGCCACTGGGTCCAGGACGCGATCTGCGGTTGACTACGTGGGAGTCCAGCGACATAGCCATTATGCTAACTGCTGGTTCCCAGGTTTCACTTCTTAATACCGTAGTCAGATAAAGTTCCCACCCTCTTGATACCTCACAATGGGGGTAAAATTTCAATGTGAGTTTTGAGGGGGACATTTGAACCACAGCAGAGATTTACATAGACATATTATTTAAATTGCCAGAGGGCATGTGCACCAGCCAAGGAGAGACAGGGAGAGAAAAGAAGAGAAAGAAACTATCCCTCAGTAGGGCATGGTCATCCTGCAATCCCTTCTCCTCCATTTTGTTGGGATTTGAGGCATGCATGCACACTCTGCAGCATGTTTTTCAAACTGTCAGCGCCAAGATTTGAACCATGGTTGCCATGTGAGACCCAGCTCCCTTAAACACTAGGCTATAGTTTAGCCCTACATATGTACCTGAAATATCTTGTGTATTAGTCAGGTTCTCCAGAGAACCTGGGTGTGCATGTGTGTGTATACATGTGTACGTAGAGGGAGATATTTGTTATAAGGAACTCAATCACATGATATGGAGGCTGTAAAGTCCCAAAGTCTGCAGCTGATGAGCTGGAGATCCTGGAGAACTGGTGGTCTAAGTTTCAGTCCAAAAGCCAGCAGTCCCAAAATCCAACAGCAAATTTTTCAGTTCAAATTCAAAGGCAGGAAAAGACCAAAATTTTAGCTTAAGGGGTCGGGCAAGAAAAGTTCCCTTTTAGTCTTTTTGCTTTCAGGTCTTCATTTGGTTAAATGAGACCCATCCATATCGGTGGTTTACTCAATCAGATATTTATCTCATCCAAAAGTACCCTCATAGATATACCTGGAATAACGTTTGACTAAATGTCTGAGCACCCATAGCCTAGTCAAGTTGACATGTAAAATTAACTGATACACCTTATTACTGACTTTATTTTTTCTTTTAAGAGACATTTTTGCATGCATTCACTGGAGAGACAGAGAGAAAGTGAGAAATCACCCCCTGGAGGGATCGCCACACCACAATCCCTTCTCCTCAATTCTCCTATAGCAATTTTAGTTGTTCACATGCATGTGCCCTGTGTAAGTTTTTTGTTTGTTTGTTTGTTTGTTTGAGAGGTTTTTGCTATAGGGCACGTGCGCTCGCCACACAGACAGAGACAGAGAGATAGAAAGCGAGAAGTCACCCCCCAGGGGGGATGGTCACGCCGCAATCCCTTCTCCTCCATTCTCCTCTCGGGATCTTGGGCACGCACACACGCCCGGCGTGAGTTTTAAGCCACTGGGTCCGGGATGCGAACCGCGGTCGATTACGTGGGAGTCCAGCGACATAGCCATTACGTTAATTGCTGGTCCCTCCCTGTGTAAGTTTTAAGCCGTCAGGTCTGGGCCTCAAACCGCAGTTGACCACGTGGGAGTCAAGCAACATAACCATTAATTATCTCCCCAAAAACTGAGCCCAGGAAAGTTGATCTTGAGATTTAGCCTAAGACACTGAGCAAGTTCAAGAGATTAAACAGCTAAATTCTTGAATGAGAAATGAGGAGGAGGCTTACTTAACTCAGCCTAACTTGGAGACAACAAAATTACAGTGCCACATTCATATTTTCCCTAAACCATAATGAGCCCCTATTTCTAGCAATAAAATATTGGGTTGTTGGGAAAGTCATGACACACTTTTGCATAGAAAAACTTAAAAAAAAGTCATGACTTTCCTGATTACCTATTATAAGATCAACAGAAATCCAGTTCGTTAAATGTAATAGGGTAAAGGCTAAACCAAGTAGAAGTGAGGCTTCAAAATGCAATGATTCTACAAGACAGATACTTACATATTTTTCTCTTACAATCATTTAGGGAATCGAGTTTCTTCCACTTTTTTGCTCTGCCATTTTCTAGTGCAACAGTCAGCAAAGTCTTTCGGAAGCAGCCAGGTGGTAAATATTGTAGGTTTTCCAAGCCACTATGGTCTCGGTTGCAACTACTCAACTCTGTGATCATGGTGTAAAAGCAGCTATAAACCCTTTGTAAACAAATGAATATAACTGTGTTCTGCTAAAACGTTGTTTACAAAAACAATGGGTGAGTCATAAGCAATAATTTGTTGACCAGTGCCGTAGAGTATTGTTCTCATCTGCATGGTTGTACTTGGATCACTGGCATTTCTATTTCAACTTGCAAAAGCCAGAAAATGATAGCAGAATTGCTCATCTCAAGTGCTTTAAGGTTCAGACACAGAAGAGACACATAGTCACTTCTACTCTTATGTCACTGGTCCAGCTTCAGTTGTACAGCTTCTATGCAAGGGGAGGGGGGGTATCCACTATTTAGGTAGAGATCCATGTACCTAATTCCTGTCACTTTGGGAAAGACAGATTTTGAAGGAAAACTATCAGCCACTGTTATGTGAAACAAGTAATTCTATAAATTACATAATTCCCACTTATTGTAAGTTTTGTTTAATTAGGGAATTCTTGCTAAATTTAAAATAATTCTCATAAAATACTTATTGAGAATTTAATATATAATTCTGGATAGTTACAAACCATGTAGACCTTATATTTGTTTTTTTTTTGTTGTTTTTTTTTGAGAGGTTTTCGCTATAGGGCATGTGCACTCGCCAGGCAGACAGAGAGACAGAGAGAGAGAAAGCAGGAAATCACCCCCCCAGGGGGATGGCCATGCCGCAATCCCTTCTCCTCCATTCTCCTCTCGGGATCTTGGGGACACACGCACACACGCCCAGCATGAGTTCAAGCCACCGGGTCCGGGACTCGAACCGCAGTCGACTACGTGGGAGTCCAGCAACATAGCCATTACGCTAACTGCTGGTCCCAGACCTTATATTTGTTAAGAAATATTTTCTAGTGTCTACTATGTTCTAGGTTGTTCTGTAACTTGTGCCTTTGGGGAATTTACAGTATAATTAAAGAAATAAAATATTTACATGTGAAAGTTAACATAAATATTCAATCAATGAATCAGGTATTATATTCTATAAACATTCAGAGAAGGAGGAAGAGGTCATTCATATTTCATATCTAAGATATGACTTTCTATGTTCACACCTAGTTAGTTGTTGCATGGCAACAATTAGGAATTTAATTTTGAAAGACTTGTCCTCAGAAACATATATATATATATATACAATTTTTTATGTATTTTTAGCATTATCAGCATTTGATTTTTAGGAGATGGAAACAGATTTTGAGACTTCAATGATGTCAGGCCAGACTCTATCTCTGGTTTCTTTCATGTGCTAGTTTCATTTTTAGAAAACCTGTGTGGCAGGAAAAAAATGACCATCAGATATTCTAAGTTTATATCTTTATTTTTTATTACTTTATATCATCTTTACATTTTTATTATTCACAATTCTAGAAAAGGCATCTTTCCCAGTGGGCTTCAGCAGAAAATTTCCTGAGCCAGTCATTGTGGCTAAAGGGAAGACAGTAGGGACTGGCCAACTCACCTCTGGAGTGGAAAGACTAGATTATCCTTACGGAAGTGATACAGAATGAAAAGTAGACAGTTTTCCAAAAGAAAGGTAGGCAAAAACAGTACAATACATGTTTGTTTGTTTGTTTGTTTGTTTTGTATTTTTGCCACATAGATAATATACAATTACACTCTCATTTTATAAAATTGCACATTCCCCACTACATCAATATATCCTTTTTTAGAAAGGATAATATACTACCAATCTCTTATTTGTAAATAGGTAGATGAAAGGATGGATGGCTAGATGGATGAATGGATAGATGGGTTTAAATATCAGCGATAGACTCAATATAGCTCTGACATGCAGCTATGTTGCTGGAGCTGCAAAGGTGAGATCTGGGGTTTCTATCCTCATGAAACTCACAAGTAAAATTAAACAAGTAAACAAACATTAAAAAAAAATAGAGGTATACCACCAGCAGTTACAATAATGGCTAATGGTCTTGCACAAAAGAATACCATTCTTCTTGATTTTCTTGCTGTATAATGTTTTTTATGTTTTGCTTTTACAGGGAACATAAAAATGTAAATGACAAACACAATACATTTAGAGCCATATAGACGTCAGGTAACACTAGCTGGATAACCTTAAGTAGGGATATACATGACTACATTTTTATGACTGTAAATGAGGAGGTTGAACTAATGGCACCCCAGATTTTCCTATATTTTAAAATTCTAAATATTTTCCTATATGAGATCGTGGTCATCAATGGTGATTTCATTGGAATTGCTGATTAGTCAGGATGTCTGTAACTGAGAAACCACTAGATGTCATCCTCTTCACAGAATTTACTATTTAAACCATTATTTCAAATGCCCACATCTGGGAGTTGAGCAGTGCCCTAAAAATTATATTTGTAAAGTCATGTCAGTTGATTTTTATAAAAAGCAGACTACTCGTATTAGGTATATCAAATGACAGCTAAGTACACGTAGCTAGTTAGTCTTAACACCAGATTTCCTGACCTCTAGTCCAATAGAATTGTTTTCTTTAAAATGATGTTTCAAATGATGTTTTTGCACCAAATATAAAATTTGGGAATGTTATTTTTTTCTTTTTCTTGAACTATTAGTCACAGCAATTTTGAAAACTAATTGCTCAAAATTCCTGTGATTCAAATTGCATCAATAGCACTGGACACAAAAGTCATGTTATTCATAGATTACTTTCTGCTTTGACTCCTATTTGAAGATAATTCATAGAAAACAGAATTTAAAGTTCACTCTTAGATTATGTGAAGTTCAGACTTTGATAATCTCAGATTACCCTTGATTGATTGATTGATTTTCCTCAGTGGATGTATGCTTGCCAGAGAATAATTGAGAGAGAGAGAAAGGGAGAAGGCATCCCCCCACACACATGGGACACAGTCACCCCACAGTCCCTTCTGCTCTGTTTCTCCCTCCTCCAGGATTTTGCGCACACATGCACACACATCTGGGGTATTTTACAAGCCACCAGGTCTAGGTCTCAAATTAGTAATGTGTGATGGAGTTCCTTTAACCACCAGGCCATGAGCTGGCCTAAATTTTTCTTTTTAACATGGCTCTGGATTAAACTAAGTTGAAAAGATCTTCCTTTGAAAAGTAACATAGCTATTATACGGTTTCAGCACCAAACTCGTTAACCTTTATATCCTCCCCTGAATCTTATCTAACATGCACTTCTTAATAAATATAGTTATCTAACTTTTAGTTGACAGCAGTTAGTCGGCATGGGAGTATCTGAGACAGAAACAGGACTGTAAGAGACAGAAGTGACAACGAATATCTTGATAAGAAAGAAGAAAGTCACTAGACTCAAAGAAATTATATTGTCATTATTATACAGATGTTTTTAATTACAATCTTGTTTTCATGAAATGATTATATTAACTACCCTTATGAGTTTTCTATGTGTTTTAATTTGACTATCCTTTGTGAGTTTCCTGTGTGTTTTAGTTTTGCCAGAGAGCATGAGCACTCGCTGGAGACAGAGAGAGATGGAGAAGAAAAGTGAGAAAGCACCCCTGTCCCATAGGGAGTAGTCTTGCTACAGTCCCTTCTTCCTCTCTCCTTTCGTTCTGGATTTTGGACACCAATGCACACATGCTTAGTGTGTTTTTTAAGTCGCTGGGTCTGAGACTCAAACCAGACAGTTGGCCAAGTGGGTCCAGCTAGATTAAACACCATACCAGTGGCTGGCCCCTTAACATATAAATTTTGAAAATTTCCTACAAAATGGTCAAATGGGACTATGTAGTGGAGCAGTAGTAACACAGCTAGATCCACATGGGAAAGGTCCTGGTTCTGTGTCCCAGAATGTCTCTGAGCATAACAGGCATATTTGCACATGTTCATGATTCAGGCTTGCTGTCACTGGGGATGGATTATGGCATGAAGACCCTGTTGGAGCACCTGGATTTTTCCTTCTTTCTTTCACTGAAAAAAAGAAAGGTAAAAAAAAATCTTTTTAAAATGGTAAAAATGGGGCCAGCATGTGTGTGTGCATGCCCAAAATCCTGAAAGGAGAATGGAGGAGAAGGGATTGCAGTATGGCTTGAGGGAGAGGGGGGTGATTTCTCACATTGTGTGTCTCTCTCTGGTGAGTATATGCACCCTATAGCAAAAATCTCTCAAAAAAAGAAAAAAAGAAATGGTAAAAATGAAGCTCTAGTGTCTAAAAGCAGTACTACTTATATGGAAAAGTCATTCCTGTAGTAACTTAGAAAAGTGAAGTTACAGTAAGTCCTTTTTTCAGAGCAGGGATGAGAATGGATCATGTATATAAATAGTAAGTCTGTTAATACTTACTTTGTTGCCTTAGTAAACTGAGAATACTACTACTACTACACAGGGATGTTGTGAGATATCTGAAAGAGTTGTAGCAAGTGGAAAATACTATTTAAGTTATTGAGATAATGACAGCTAGGAAAAAGTGAACGTGCATATCCTCCCAAGAACAGCTCTCCCTGTGGAAATGAGGTAAGAAAAGGGAATGGCTCAAAATGAAAGAGCTGGAGAAACAGAAGGGAGGGCCACAGGTTACCTTCTCTGTGGATGGTGAAGCAGCAGAACTGATCTTCTACTTTCCAGATAATAAGAAGTAACTAGAAAGATCTTACCAGAGATGAAATGGGGGCACTCTGAACTAATACTGAGAGCTGACCCGTCTCTGTACTTGAATGCTTAGAAAACTATGGCTTTCCCAATGGAACAGAGCTTCATGAGTTTAAGGACTATCTCTTACATTTTCTCTGTTTTTGTTTGTTTTTCCTGCTTGGTTCCAATATAAAGGAAAGCCAGGCCCTGTGTAGTGTCTTTGTTAAGCTATTTTTGGTTTTATTTTATATCTGTTCCTTGATTGGACAACCAAGAAGTTCTGCTGTTTTTACTATTCTATGTTTCAGGCTTCAGTAATTTTCTCCCTCTTTTTAAATCCTCTCGATGAATTTATACTGAAAATATGAGATTGACATTTTTCAAGAAGAATCTAGTTGATTGCAGAGAGGGAGCAAGACAAGTTGGCCATCATATGTGTTCACATCTCTCATGCAGGTGCTGATTAAATTTCTAATTCCTTTAAGTCACCTCATGTTTCACAAAGTTGTCATGATGTTAGAATCAGTACATAATCAGAGAATGTGCTTTGTTTCCATGTGGGAAATTCATATTTTCTTGTCTGTTACTGGGGGAAAAAATGTCCCACTTATTTCGATTACATTATAGAGGCACCCGTCATATTGTCATGTTAAGGTGATGTCAGCATTCCTATTACAAATTTTGTTTGTCAGGCTTTTGTAACTTGACTGTAAAATTCTACCTCAAGTCTGAGACTTGCTTTCAATCCTAGAGCCATTTTTAAAAATAAAATAAATTTACTTAAACTGAATAAAATGTTAAAGAGTCAAAATAATTAATAGTGAAAACCCCCAATTGTTCAAATCTAGTTGGTATTTTCCTTCAACTTCAAACCCTAAAGCATAATTTTTGAACCCCAAAAGTTTTCTAATTTTTTAGGATCTTTAGTAAAACTTGGACGTTCCATATTTAGATCAGAGAAAGAGATCTTATCTCTGCAGGTAAACCAAGCCAATATCTGATGAAAATTCTACTTAACAATTCCTTATGTGAACTGGTCCCATAGCCTAGTAGTTAGAGGAAGATGAATCCCACATGGCTGACCAGAGATCAAGTCCTGGCTCCTGAGGCTTGAAAAACACATTGGACATATTTGTATGCCTTTCCCAAGCCCTGTAGGATGAAGAGGTGGAGGAGAAGGGTTGGGCGTGACAACACCCTACACCCTATTGGGAGATGCTTTCTCCCTCTCTCTGCCATTGCCTCTCTCTGGTGAGCCCGTGTGCCCTTTGCATCTCCCTCCCCCCCCAAAAAAAGTTCCTGATTTTTAACAAAATAGTTTCATCAGAGTTACACAATAGAAGGGCAACAAGGATAGCCAAGAGCAGCAGGGGAGCCATTTCTATTTGTTCTGATGCTGTCTGTATTTGATCTGAGAGAGAAACTCACAGGAACCCTGCTCCACTCATATTTTCTCTCTTGACTAATTTTATTTTCTAAAGTTTTAGTTCAAATTACACTTCTAATTTTTTTTTTTTAAGAAAAGGGAATTCTGGTGATAGAAATGAAAAAAAAAAACATGGCTACCCATCATATTCGCTCTGTAAAGATATTTCTTCATCACTTATCAGTAAATGAGTCATATTGTTGTAAAAGTGAAAGGCTTTTCTGGTTGAACTGGCTTTCTGAAAAAACTTTTTAACAGTCAATCTGTACTCCTTCTTTCTTAACCGACCCACACAAAGATAACTTGGGTGATCCTGAGGCTTTTGTTGAATTTACATTCAGAGATCAGGGGCCCAGTCAGGGATACAACTTCTCTGGGGATTTTTCTGCTCTCACTGATTTTAAAGAAAACTGAGTCCAGAGGGAAAGGCACATGGGGAATATCTGAGCCAGTGTCTTTTATCAGAAATATTTTGGGGTAGACTTCTTGGATGAACTAAGCTATACACAACTTTTAATCATCTTTAAATGATTTATTTTGGTAAGTTCAATCTGAATTGAAAGCCGATGAGTTAGAGAAATAGCAAATATGTTATGGAACCCTCAAACTCAAAATGCTTCTTTAAAAAAATTACCTCATTCAAGGTTCTACAAGCATAGTGTAGAATATGATATGGGAGATACCTTGTGCTTTGCTGGGTAGCGCTTAATAAGTTGCTACACTTCGCTAAAAGTCAGTCTGTAGAAGTTTCTCTATACATAAAAAGGAAAAGAAAAGGAAAGAGAGAGAGAAGGAAGGAAGGAAGGAAGGAAGGAAGGAAGGAAGGAAGGAAGGAAGGAAAAGAGAAAGAAAGAAAAAAGAGAAAAAGAAAGAAAGAGAAAGAAGAAAAAGAGAAAAAGAAAAAGAAAAAGGAAAAGGAAAGAAAAAGAAAAAGGAAAAGGAAAAGAAAAAGAAAAGGAAAAAGAAAAAAGAAAACCTGGCCCTGTAACACAGTGGTTAAGAGCTGAGCATAGAAAGCTGGATCCCACATAGCCAATCACAGTTGGAGTTTCTTCCCAATGGCTTAAAAAGCACAAGAGTCATGTATGTGTGAAAACCCAAAGTCCTGACAAGATGGAAAATGAAGGAAAAGGATTGTGACATGGCTGTGTACTCTTTCTCTCACTCTGGTGAGTGTACATACCCTCTGGCAATTAAAAAAAGAATAACAAGTTATCATAATAACTTTTTTTAGCTGTTTGATGCAGAAACTGGCAAACTTTTTCTGGAAAGGGGGTGGTAGCAAATTTTTAGTTTTGCAAGTCAAGTCTCTGTTGCAACTGCTCAACTTTGCTGTTGTAGCAAGAAAACAACCATAGATGATATGCGAATAAATGATCGTGGCTGTGTTCCAATGAAACTTTGTTTATAAAACTTGGTAGCTCACAGTCATGGTTTGCTGGCTCTGGGTTTAATATAATACATGCTTGCATTCTTACTGTGAGAAAGGTACTGTGTTAACTACTTTATATACTTTGATATACTTAATGAGGTAGGTACTATTATTATTATCAGTTTATGACTGAGGAAGCTAAAGCTCAAAGAAATTACTACACTTGCCCAAGGACACATGGCTAATGAATAACAGAGCTGAGTTTTGGCATCAAGTCCACCTCCCTCAGCTTCCCTTATTCTTTTCTCTAGGCAGACTTGCCTTCCCACCTAAGAGCTTCCATAAGGGACTTGCAAAACCCCTGTAGTAAATACTAGGAAATGTAATGCGAATTTTAATAACTCCAACTGGTGACTGTCATGGAATAGCATTCAGAATAGTATGTCACAGAACATATTTTCCAGATGATTCTTGGGATTTAACTTGGTAATATGAGTGAAAATGATTTGTTGTGTTTTTTTTTTCTTTTTTTCCTGATATGTGACTATGCCAGGAGTCTTCAAAAAGTTCCTGTAAAATGTGTATTATGAAAAAAACGATACATGGATTTCAAAATTCTTTGCACCAATATACACTTTTATTTTAATTCCAGTGTGTACAAAATTTCTGAAGTTCTTGCTCATTCTACCCATATTTTAGCTTAAACGGGGATTCTTCTTTCCCAATATATTTAGTAATTTTACACTTTTTTTATCCCTTGAAAGCAAGAAAAGAACTATGAAGATGCACTATTTATTTAGATCTGAGTTTCTTTTTGTAAGTGAGAAAAATTCAAAGCATATTTTTGTTTGTTTGTTTTTCCCCCTTAGGAGGTAAAACGAAAAAGCAGTGTTTCAGAAATGGAAACAATGAAAAAACATTGGCAAGTACCATAGGGAGGGTGATTTATAATTCAAAATGAATGTCATTTCCATTCTTTTATGTGATTTGACAATCACAGAAGGGCTTGCATCTTCAGCTGAATGGTGTTTGTAATGTGGAAAAGTTATGTATTTTTACAATAGAATGGTTGGATTGTTACTCAGGCAGAACAGATCATTTGATGAGACATAGAAATATACTGAGAAGCCAAGTTGGTTTATCTCTGTCAGGGAGAGGAGAGCTCCTCAAATACCTCCTGGCTTCCAACTAGCTCTGGCTAAATCCTGGGACAGGCTGGGAACAAATGGGAAAACAGAGTATTGCCTGGAGGATTGCCCATATTTCAAGGTCATAGAACCAAGTTTTTCTATAGACTGGCTATGATCTGTGATGCCCTCCACAATTCTGTTGAATTTCCCAGTAGATCTTACCAGAGAGCCTCTGAAAAAAAGAAAAACTAATAAATAAAGACAAAACATGAACTCCAAAGGAAGGCTTGTAATACAACAGAGATTTCCAATGAAACGGAACTAGTCAATGTGAATTTCCTTAATTTAAAGGCTACCTCTTAGTCAGGTATGGAAGAACACAGCAGGTCTCAAAACCTAGACTGCCAGGACAAAAACAATACATTCATGTAAGCCTAGTTCTATGTCTGTGACTCCTGGAGCATCTTTTCTTTTTAATGGAGTTATTTTGACTTCTGGAAACCTGATGAGGTTGTCTGACTTTTAGACTGGAGTCATAGTTTTGTTTTTTGTTTTAGTTTTAGTTTTTTGAGAGGTTTTTGCTATAGGGCATGTGCGCTCGCCATAAAGACAGAGACAGAGAGCACACAATCACCCTCCAGGGGAGATGGCCACACCACAATCCCTTTCTCCTCCATTCTTCTCTCAGGATCTTGGGCACACACACATACACGCCTGGTGTGAGTCTAAGCCACCCAGTCTGGGAATCAAACCGCAGCCAACTACATGAGAGTCCAGCGACATAGCATTACACTAATAGCTGGTCCCTGGAGTCATAAATATTTTGTGGACAATAAACCTCCTTGACAATTCTCTGAAGGTCTGATTAAACCAAATCAATGTCTGTCGTTCATTTCCTGGGTTTTGTGATGCTGGTGTATAGTTGTCACAAACATCTCTCAGGGAAATACTGTGTACTAGACATCAGTGCCATTCTCCCCTCTTTCCAGAATCTGTAACTTCGAGGAATCCTCATATTCTGATGTTCTCATGCTAATCCCTTAGTTTTATACCCAACCAAGCCTGTTCTTCCAGACTTGTTACATATCTTTGTATTTTATTCATTTCTTTAATCCTGGTATGCACATGTTGTATTGGAATAAAGTCTAATTTCATTGTCTTTAGAAAAATTAATCTTCCTTTTTTACTACAATGATGTCTGAAAGGGGAAAAAACTAGATTAAACTTTTTGTTCTTTTATCTAACTAACCAAGAAATTGCGATTATATTAGATGCGCAGTAGATTTATAGTTCTCCAGGACACTCAATTAATACATATATTATTAAGGCATATGGTTACATAGGGAATAACATTAAACTTTTGAAGACCAGATGTTTCAAGGGAAATCCTTACAAATGAACTAGAAATTACATATGTAAGCCATTTCATCCCTTTATAGACACCAGGATAACGATGTTACATTCTTGAGTTATCTGGAGAGTTTGATAATCTACTTACAATGTAGAATCAATCTAGGAAACTATAGAATTTACTTTTATAATTATTCCCAGAAAGAGGTAATTACAGTCTTTTTTTATTTCTGGTAAAGTTTACTTTGCTGGAAAGAGTAAAAGATGCAATGAGATTAAACATTTAAGCCTACAGCAGAGAAATTTGTCAATTCTATCTACATTGTATTTTAGAAACATATTTCATTCTGATACACTGTTTTGGTATGTTTATAATCAAATATATTCTTTTAAATATACAACAGGGTCAGAGTTTTCTGTAGGAAATCATACTATCCAAAGCAAATTAATGGCAGAGTAACACAACCTTTTCCTCCATGATGAAAAAAAAAAAAGGAGAAAAGAAAAGAAAAGGAATTATGTTTATAAAAGTGATATATAGCCACTCTAGAACATTTGGGAAAAAGATCCTACTATTTGAAATTATATAAAAATATAATTCATAGTCTTACTGTCAATAAATAATCACTTAACCATTTTGGTATTTTTCTTCTAACTCTTATCCATGCATGTGTATACATTAAGGTACACCTACCGATGGGGTCACAGTAAAAATATTAACCAAAATTTAACTATTGGGTCACTGGAAAAGTCATGACACATTTTTTTCACAGAAAAATGTAGAAAAATACATCATGACTTTCCCGATGACTTAATAGTTTATATCCTTATCTGCATGGCTTCAGCCTCCAACTACCATCCTTCAGCTCTACTTCATCCCAGTTGTTCCTGAGAGTCCCTGGATGGGCCAAATGAGCTCATAGCTTCTCATGTGCTGCTTTATTTCTCTTATTGCTTTAGTCTGTCATTGTTTCTTGTTTCCTGATGTATTTTCAACATCTGCAAAAATGGCTGACACAGACAGCTGCTCAATAAATACTATTGAAGCATTCAACAAATAAAGTTTTGAAAATACCTCAAGAGTGTCCCAACCACTGGTGTTGTTTCTGAGAACACTGTTGTTACACTAAGCATCTGCATGCTCTTCCTGAAGTTCTCATTGTGCTGAAGGATGCTTTGCACAGAGGTATGAAGGTCCCACATCCTAGCTCACCACACTTCATATCCAAAATATTAATGCCTTCCTGTATAGGTTCAGCATCTCACTGGTGCCCTTTGACTTCATTTCAGCTCCTGTCTGCAGTCCTTTCTTCATTGGACTTAGACATGAATCCATAGGGTTGAAATCCTTATCTGAAATAGACATTATGCTATCTCCCCAGTTTAATGTCATTTCTTTCCTTTTGAAATATTCTCATATAAATAAAATTTGATTACAAGGGAAAAAAGAAATTACATAATTGATACTCAGGAAACTTTTTTAGAAGGTATGAACAGTGGACAAAACATTCCAATGCCTGGGAACCAGCAGTTAGTGCAATGGCTATGTCGCTGGACTCCCACGTAGTTGACTGCGGTTCGCGTCCCGGACCCAGTGGCTTAAAACTCACGCCGGGTGCGTGTGCATGCATGCCCAAGATCCCGAGAGGAGAATGGAGGAGAAGGGATTGCAGCGTGACCATCCCCTCTGGGGGGTGATTTCTCACTTTCTGTCTCTATGTCTCTTTCTGTCTGGCGAGCATACGTGCCCTATAGCAAAAACCTCTCAAAAAACAAAAAACAAAAGACAAAAACATACCAATGCCTCAGGGGGAGAAGGCTAAGGAAAGGGGAGAAGGTCACTATCATATTTTTCCCTTGAAAATAGTGATGGGGATAGCGGTAGCAATTGTATTAGAGCTAGTTATGTATGCCTCTGAGAATTTTTTTAAACCTCAACTAGATCATTTAGCTGCTTCTTCATTTTTTTCCTTCCAGAATCAATGACTGTCTTCCATCCCAGAAATCTCTCTCTCCCTTCAGACATGTGCATTTGTACACATATTAGACAATCATCTCAATTACAACAATTTTCTGGAAAGTTAACAGTATTTCTAAATTTTATTCTTTCTGCTCTTTCCAAAAGAAGTCAACAAATCTATTTCAGATTTTGAAGAAAATTTTGTGTTGTAGGTTTATTTGTTTGTTTGTTTTAGTATTAGATTAATTTAACTTTTTGCACTACATAATCATACTCACTTTTCTTATGGTTTACATAATCCATTTACTGCTGCCAGACTTATACCTTGATACAGAGGGGAAATTTAGCTTGTGCAAAACAAAAAAAAAAAATCAAGTCTATTTTGATATTTAAGGTTAAATACTAAGAGGAGAGAAGTGATTGAAGTTTCAGTTTTAGAAAAGCAATGATTGCTTCTAGGACTTTGATGTGTGCGTTCACAATGCGAATCATGAACTTGATGCCTTTCAGGAATAGGCAGCCACATGGGTGCCTGAGACTTGGGGAAGCTTTTTATCCTTAGCCAAGCTGCTTCCAAGGCTTTTCTCTAAGACACCGGGTTATTTTAACCATTGAATATTGAAAAGCAAAAGTGGGGACAGTACCCATAATAGAAAGTAACCTGGGATTCTTTAGAAAGATTTTGAAAACTGTCTTGTCTTATTTTTATTCTTTCC
>NW_006159715.1:3724771-3734248 GCF_000334495.1 Tupaia belangeri chinensis | reverse complement strand
TCCCTACATGAACTTAGTCCTTGGCTCATCTTCAGGCACTTTCCTGATGCTATGTCTCCTCTCATGTTCTTATCCTGTACCAGAGCCATGGGAAAAGACCCCAGAATCGCCTCCTGAACACTTTTCTTGAACTGATCTGTGTTCCTCAAGGCATAGCTTGAGTCCTTCTGTCTGGTTGCCTTCTCTTAGATCCCAAAGAGAAATTGGCATCTCCATTTTCTCTATATATATATTTCTCTCCCTCTTTTCTTTTTTTAATTGCCAGAGGACACATGCACTCACCAGAGAGAAAGAGAGTAAATATTTTTCACTTGTCATGATCACACTATAATCTCTTCTCTGTTTCTTCATTCTCTTCAGATTTTGGGCATGCACGCACACTTCTCCTGTGGAGCTGAGATTCGAACTGCAGTGGCCGTCTGAGATCTGTCTCCCTTAACTTGTAGAGCATGACACTGGCTCCTTTGTTGCCTTCTTTAATTACTCCAGTACTCACTGAGTTTTCTTCCATTCTTAATTCCTCCCCCGACTTTCAGTTTGTCTCACAGTGTTTGGCAGTTAGCTAATAGTTGGTTTTAGCCAAAGTCATTAACAAGGAGTTATGACAATTAGGTTTTGTCCCAAAGTCCATTTACTAGGTATATTTCCTTAGGTCATAGCAACTTTTTGACTTTGCTGACTCCTATTTTTCTCATATAAAACAAAACAAAACAAAACAAAAGAGTGGTGGGGCAACATGCGGTGTGATGGTTAAGGCAACTGGATCCCACAGGGCAGACTGTATAGTTAGAGTCCCAAACCTGGCAGCTTGAGAAGAACACTGAGTCTATGTTCATGTGTGCTCAAAATTCCCAAAGAAGGGAGAAACGTAAAAGCAACTGCAATGTGACCATTCTTCATGGAGGGTGGAGGTGCTTTCTTATTTTCCTGCCCTGTCTATCTCTCCCTAGTGAGTGCACAAACCCTCGACTAAAAGAAAAAGAAAGGAAGAAAGGGAAGTAAAGAAAGAAAAAAACAAAGAGGAAAGAACGGGAAGGAAGGAAGGAAGGAAAGAGAGAGAAAGAAAGATTAAAAGAAAAAGAAAAAGAAAGAAAGAAAAAGAGAAAGAAAGGAGATCATCTCTAAGATGGCTTTCAATTTAATTCCTTTAATTCTGCTATTCAAGTATTGATAGATTTGAACTGCACATAGGACCAGCAGTTGGTGTAATGGCTATGTTGCTGGACTCCCATGTAGTCTACTGTGGTTCGAGTCCCAGACCCAGTGCCTTAAACTCACGCCAAGCATGTGTGCATGTGTGTCCAAGATCCCAAGAGAAGAATGGAAAAGAAGGGATTGTAGGGTGACCGTCCCCCCAGGAGAGTGAGTTCTCACTTTCTGTCTCTCTGTCTGTCTTTCTTGCGAGCGCACGTGCCCCATAGCAAAAAACTTTCAAAAAAATAAATAAATAGGGACCAGCAGTTAGCGTAATGGCTATGTTGCTGGACTCCCATGTAGTCGACCACAGTTCGAGTCCCGGACGCGATGGCTTAAAACTCATGCCGGGCGCGTGTGCGTGCGTGCCCAAGATCCCAAGAGGAGAATGGAGGAGAAGGGATTGCGGCGTGGCCATCCCCCCTGGGGGGTGATTTCCTGCTTTCTGTCTCTCTGTCTCTCTGTCTGTCTGGTGAACGCACGTGCCCTATAGCAAAAACCTCTCCAAATAAATAAATAAATAAATAAAATAAAAGATTTGAACACCACCCAGGACTATGTCTGACACTTCTGTCTTCTTCATGACTACCTGAGAGCTGGATACAAAGAAAAGCTCAATAAATGCTTAGTGGCTGATTCAAGATAAAGCACAAATATTTAAATTTTTCTTTTAATAGAATTAATGTATTTATTGTGGTCAAGTCTAGTGAAGAAATCACCTCCAATTGCAGGCTTGGGTTTCTGGGTCAGCCTGAAAATGCTTGTATCAAAGACCTGAGGATGATGAGCTGAAAGGCTGAGGAAAGGGGATTTGGGATTTTGTCATGACGAGACCCTGTCAAGAGTGCTTGTCTCTCCTCCTGTCCGTCTTGTGTATATACATGAGCTTTCTATCATAAAGAAATTATAAGCAAGCTTTAAAATTATTATGTTTGGACTCTCATTTTAAAATTAGGCCATGGTGGGGCCAGCAGATGGCAGAGCAGTTACGTGTATGTGTGTGTGTGTGTGTGTGTGTGTGTGTGCCGAAGATCCTGGGAGGAGAATGGAGGAGAAGGGATTGCAGCGTGGCCATCTCCCCGGAGGGGTGATTTCTCACTTTCCCTTTCACTGTCTCTGTCTCTCTCTAGTGAGTGCACATGCTCTCTAAAATAAGAAATTAGTCCAGGGTTTCCTACATTTCCTAGATCTGACAGGACTGTAAGATGAGAATTGGTGGTCAGATGACTCTGAAAATCTATACAACTTAAAATATCTCTTTCGTTCTGAAAGAGCTTCTCAACTTAGCTTGTATTATCCTCCAGGACTTACATATGGCAATGACTAGACATTTTTTATTGTCACAACGGGAGAAGTGCTACTGGCATTGAAAGGGTTAGGGCCAATGATTCTGTTAAACATCCCAAAGTGTTCAGAACAGTCCCCTACAACAACAGATTATATGACACACAATGTTAATGGTGCCAAAGTTGAGAAACTCTGCTACTGTATATGGTGGGCCTATTGAGGGTGAAAATTGTGTCTTATTCCTGTTTGTTCTCTGGAGATAACTACTTGTTTCTCATATACTCTATAAACAGATCTGATTCTGTCAGCCTAGTTCTAATGTTAGGTACATTTTATGGAATTAAAATTTTTTGAAAATTGATTTTCTAAGGTACGTGTATGCATGCCCAAAATTCCAAATGGAGGGAAAAATGAAGGAGAAGGGGTTATGGCATGACCATTCTCCATGAGGGAATGGTCACTTTCTCTCTCTCCCTCTCTCTCTTTCTCTGTCCTTCTCTCTCTTTACCTGGAGGGCACATGTACCTTCTGGCAACTTTTAAAAAATGATTATCCATATGGAGCTCTTATTTGTTATTTTTTTTTTAGTACTCATCAGAGAGAGAGAGAGACAAAAAGAGAGGAAGAAAGCACCCCCACAAAGGTGTGGTCATGCCTCAATCTGTTCTCCATTTCTTCATCCCATTGGTATGATGTGTTTTTTAAGCTGCTGGGGCCAAGATTCAAAACCTTTCAGCTGTGTCGATCCAGCTTCCATAACTACTAGGATATGGAGCTGGCCTGGTGATTTTTTTTAAATTTAGAAGATTCAATTGATCAGAATAACCATTCTAACCGATAAGTTTCAGTACCAGAGCCTATCATGCAGTAGTTCTCTGTATATTGATGCTACAAAATGTTATTCATAAATCGTAGCATAATCCCACTATAATGTATCTTTGAAATTGATATTTTCTTCTGAAGTCAAGTTTAAGTATGATATATATGGCATGAATAGCTGAAGCATTTTTCCAGACATAAAGATAAAGGAGCAATAATATCCAGTTTCTCAGAAATTTAATAGCGAAAAGAGAAGAAAGGGAGAGACATATGGTACTTATACACTCACTATTAATATTTTCATTTTCCCTTTAAGTCTGACTATATATGGATGCTTTTTGATGATTTTCATTCTGCTATTATTTGGTGATAATAATACAGACATTTAAAAGCTGCTAGTTTCTAAATTAATTGATCCATTCCATCAGTCAACAATCCATTGAACATGTATAGATAACTCTCATGTACAAGGTTTTCTATAGTAGATAAAGACTGAGAAACAAAGATTCTATTTTCTGGTAATATAAAGACAATTAGAACAGATAATGTATATTTGTATGTATCTCTAAGATAAAAAATACATTTAAAAATTTATGATCAGATGCAAATAAAGAGCTATTATAGTTCAGAGGAGGAGAGATGACTTCCTGGTTGTGGGAGAAGCAGATAAATCAGAGAGGAAGTTTAGAATCAGAAACTATGAACAACACCTATAGAAAAATAAAGTACTCCACACACTCAAAAGTCTTTGTTCTTCCTAGCCAATATAAAACCATTATATACTGTGCAAGGAACTTCTCAGGGCTTTTCATATGCTAAGTGAACTTTAAGGGAAGGAAAGTTTTTGTAGCCTATCCAAAACTTGTTAGTACCTGTATCACTTTATTTAGAATTAGAGTGCCACAGGACACATTCCAGAAAAAGCTATTCTACTCTAAAGGACTGTGGGCAAAGCAAATCTTCGGATATCTTTGATATCACATTTGGGGAAGGAGAGGAAAAGAACAGTTTTCATGTGAGAGGAACTATACTGTATCCCATACTTAACCACACCGGCCACTGCAAAGCTCCAGCCAAAGGAAAGGGTTATTTTGGAGACCAGGCTTAAGCAAGCTGTTGGGTGTCACATGTAGCTATGCAAGTATTTCCTGTGGATCTTCTCCATGTATGAATCAGGAATCCATCTAGCTCTGTATTAACATGCAAATTGGCTAACTCGCTTAGTCTGTCCTGTTATGAAAACAGGAACAGCATATGAAGAACAAGTGATAGCCCCCTCCTCCTCTGTTTTTTCCCCCATTTTTAGTTATCAGAAATTTAATTTGGGGGATTATCTTTTTTTTATTCCTAAATTAGACAGCTATGGCAGTTTGAAAAGAGGCATTGAATGCTTCTTTAATTGTAAATAATTGTCTCATATATTTGGCAATGGGGCCCATTGCAATTGAGAGGTCCCTAGGTCAAAATGTGGAACCCATTTGAACAACATCAAAGCCTCCTCTGTCCTCTCCAGAGGGCATAGAGCAGACACATCAGCTTGATTCAACACATACTTTTTTTTACAGCCAGTCAGTTATTTATTGTTGTTGCTCACACTGACAAGCAGTGAAACAAGACAGGGACAAGGGAGGCATCTTGCCAAAAGACAGGGCCCTGAGCATCTGTAAAGGAATGTTACAAAAGTGCAGAACATTAGAGTTAAAGGGAACTTAGTGATCCCAAAGAAAGAAACCAGCCCTCCTAGACTAGAAAGGGGGAAACTGAAATCCCAAAAGGTCAAGCAACCTGCCTTAAATAATCTAGAAATAAAAGCAGAATTTGGATTTAGTACCTTACTCCTAATTCAGTATTAATTTTCCTATAAGGTAAATTAGGAATTAGAGCTTGGATTTCATCTTACTACAATCTGTATACATGCATGGTTTCTTCACATTTAGTTCATTTGAGGATTAACTGGGATTCCCTGCTGTCCTCAGACACAAGCCTTTGGAGGCTCCTAACTGGAAACAATGACTCAGACATTAGGATGGCGTGGAACACCATCAGATTTGATACAGTCTCAGGAGGTTGAAAAATGAAAGACCAAACTGCCAGGTACGAATGAGTTTGGGGTTTTAGTAAATCTAAAACACTGAGAGTGAGTGGGAGGATTCGGACCAATCTGTTCACTGCTTGGCTTGCTCAGCTCTGCTCAAATGTACAGTGGCTTGGTGGAAAACCCTTGAAACTGCTTTAGTATATAAATATCCTACCATAACCAGTCGACCAAGACAATCTTGGGCCTATGCTTTTATTCTCAATATATCCATTAAAAAACCAGCAAATATTTACTAGGCACCTATGTATGCCAGGCACTGGAAATACAACATCTTTTAGAGATGCTCTTTCCCCTAGCAGGTTGTCTTTTAACAAGGAATTTCCAGGAGACCTCTGAAAATTGTCCTTGATCTGCATACAGTTCCAGGATAATGCAGCAGGTATCCAGGTACTTCCTTGATGAGTCCTAGGAAGAAGCTTAACTCAGTTAACAACGGAAGTTCCAATATCACTCTTGCCTAGGGCATCACATTGGGATGGGGGTAGGGTGGGACTCAGAGATCAGTGAGTCCCTGAGAGAAAATTTTCATGGCCCAGGGGTTCATGAGACTAACCAAGTCATGGCCTGGGTGTTGGAGAGAGTTGTCGTTCCACCTTTGGCGTGAGACTACCAAGAACCTAACAAATTTGCCCTCACTTCCAAGGGGGCTTAGTTCATCCTACCATGTATGATGTTATTTGCTTATCTCTCTTCTCAACTGGATTGTAGCCTCTTAAAGGCACAGTATGTCTTTTTGAAAATAACAGCTTTTGCTCTTCAAAGGAAATGACCATTTAATATCAGACACTTAGAAAATAAGGGTAAGCAAAATGAAAAATAACCAGTTAGCAAGGTGTTGCATAATCTTTTAATGACATATAGAGATCTAAAAATACATAGACACATATACATAGTCATAGATTCTATATTTATGTAACGATCACATAAATGAATAATACAATGGGGTATACATAAACTGCTTTACCTACCAGAAAATAACTATATTTCTGTGTCACTAACTACTCATCAATAAGATAATCATTAATAGTTTCATAGCAATCCACCTTGTACATATATCATATTTTAATTAAATTTCTTACAAGTGTACATTATTCCTAAGTTTTTGTTATTATTTTTAAAAATACAGTAAATGCCACTGTGGAGATCTTTTTACACATATCCAAGACTCATCCCTAAGAACAAATTTTATAAATAGAAATGCAGTGAAACATACAATTTGATAAGCATATACAATTTTGTAACAATCATTGTTAAGGCATAGAACATTTCAATCACCATAATAGCTTCCTTTGCATCCATTTATAGTAAATCCTCTCCACTACCCGCTCACCCCTTCTCAACCAATGATTTGACTTCTATCACTGCAGTGCCTCTTTTCTAGAATTTCTTACAACTGGAGCCATAACATACAGCTTGAGTAGGAGGAGAGATATGTGACTTTGGTTTTTACTGGGGCTGGGCCTTAAGGGACGGCATCAAGGTTAAGTGTTCCCCAAGCCTTTGCATGGTTTGAACATCCTGCTGGTGTCAAAGAAGGAAATGTGTGAGCTTTTCTATGGCTTATTCAGATGGAGGACAAGAAGGGGAGTTGAGAGAAGTGGAGCTTAAAAGTTGGCATGTATGGGGCCAGCAGGTAGCATGGTGGTTAAGGCACTGGACGTCCAAATGGCCAACCATGGTTTGAGTCCCAGACCTGGCGGTTTGCTGTCTCATTTTCCCTTTCTCTGTCTCTCTCTGGTCAAATAAAAAATAAAATAATAATAAAAATAATAACAACAACCAATAAAATTAAATAAATACATCTTTTTGAAAAAATGAAAGTTGTTTTGTGTTAAACACCAAATCTAGAATCATCTTTTTATTATAATTTGATTGGCTGAAATTATTTTAAGAAATTTATCTGTATATGAGGAATAATTATTTGAAGCTTTCTTTTATTTTTAATATCTTCACCTTGCTTTATAGTCCCCCTTTTCTAGAGGGAAAAGAGTTTTTGTAGAATTATTGTAATTTATTCTTAAAAGTTGAGTTGTGGGGCAGCCTGTAGTGTGATGGTTAAGGCAGATGGGTCCCACATAATCTAATGCACAGTTTGAGTCTCAGACCCAGTGCCTTCAGAAGCATGCCAGGCGTGTGTGTGTGTGTGTGTGTGTGTGTGCACCCAAAAGGGTGGACATTAGAGAGAAGGGATTGTGGTATGACGATTGCCACTGAGGGGTGCTTTCTCACTTTCTCTCTTTCTCTGGCAAATTCATGCACTGTCGGCGTGGACATTAGAGAGAAGGGATTGTGGTATGATGATTGCCACTGAGGAGTGCTTTCTCACTTTCTCTCTTTCTCTGGCAAATTCATGCACTGTCGGCAATTTTTATTTCTTTTTTTTTTTTTTTTTTTAAATTTGGTAGAATTAGCCTATGAAGCAACTGGCTCTGGAGTTTTCTTTGCTGGATAACTTTTAACTATAAGTACAATCCCTTTACTAGACATGGGGTTATTCTGGTTATCTATTTCTTTCCTGACAGCAAGTTAGTAACACTAAAACTGTGACTACTTCACATTTTTCTGCCATCTGCATGCAGCAGTGGACAGTTTGTTTTGAAATAACATGCCTTCAAAAAGTTAGGATCCCACTGGGGAGGTAAGATAGGCAAGTATCAACCACAAAAGAGGTTTTCAGTGTGAATTAAGAAGCCTTAGAGGGAGGCTGGCAGGTGGTATGGTGGTTAAGAGCTCTGGACTCTGACATGGCCAACTATGATTCGAGTCCGAGATCTGGCCTTCTCACTTTCCCTTTCTCTCTCTCTCTCTCTCTGTCCCTCTCTGGTCAAATTTAAATAAATAAATAATAAAATATATATAAAGAAAGAAGTCTTAGAGGAAAAGTTTATATAGATGATATATATGATGTGTATATTTTATAGTATAATATAATATGTATATATTATATTATGTAATATATTATATAATATACATAGTATATTAATATATTATATAAAATTATATATTATACATCATATATATGATATATAATGGTAAAATATCAAATAATAATTAATAATAAAATACTACATGTGCTAACCTATTACTCTAGTATTTTAACATACAGCAAAAAATTAGTTTTTTAGTAATAGTAATGATATCTAATTCTTGAACACCTACCATATCTCAGCCTGACTACATATTTTAATAGGCTCATTCTTTATTGTTCAGGGTGGGTGACATTTATTTTCAGATGAGGCAACAGGTTCAGATAGATAAGGCTTACTCAATATTCCTCTGCCGATGGGTGGCATAGCTGGAATTTTGATTGTCAAATGTATATTTTTCCTCTCCTTTTATGTGATCACTCTGCAGACAAGTGCCTACAGGAATCTGAACTGGGATGGCATTTGAAGAAAAATTCAAAGAAGTGAAACCTATGTGACACAATTTAGAAGCAAAAGTTGGAATTTGGATGGTGGAAACATTAAAGAGAGAATGAAGCAAGCATTGAAGACCGAAGATACAATGGACAAAGGCTCCATGATCACTGCTTTCTCCTTTATCTGAAGGTTCATCTCTCGAATGCCCCATGGCACTCTGTACAACTTACACAGCTTATGAACTAATGTATTATGTTGACGTGATTCTTTTGTTAAGGCCACTTCTCCATGACTAGGTAATGGGGTCCATTCTGAAGTAAGTGGCTTATGAATACATCATCTTTTGAGGAGATTGCTGTTCTGACAGGACATGGATTCTCCTGATTTTTGAGAGGCAGCTCCTTTCAGGTTTGTCTCTCCCTGAGTCAGTCTAGACTTTGAGGCAGATCTGAATATGCCACTGAGTGGTAGGGGGAAGACTCCTAATTCTATATAGAAGAAAGGGGGCACATGAATAGGAACCCCTATAGGAGAAGATATTCTAGAAGACAGGCTATATTGCTTCATATTATTTTATTTTTCCTCTTGTGATCTAAGAAACTTCAGTAAAGTTTCACTTGAATGCTTAAACTTGATGTTAGCTAGTTATACCATTTGAGCCAAAAAACAGTAATGTCCCCCGAGGTGACAGTGGCAGGGGCAGCAGTAATTTATTCT
>NW_006159715.1:3724056-3724740 GCF_000334495.1 Tupaia belangeri chinensis | reverse complement strand
CCCTATCTCCCTTTTCCATGTTCCTCTCTTCTTGCTCTCATATACTGCTAAACACCTTTGGAGAGCAGACCAGTCACAACATTAAGAATTTCATGCATATTATTTCACTTACTGCTCATGTCAACTCTTGAAGTCAATTCCTTTATTATCTCCACTTTATAGATGAAGGTTACAAAACTGGTAAGTGATATTTACAGTTATTTATTACCACAATAATGCTGCATAATAATCGACCACAAAGTTCACTGACAGATAATAAGAAACATTTATTTAGCACATGAGTCTGTGGGGATCAGCTTATTTAATTTGGGGCTTGATTTTTCTCAACTGATTCAAGTCTTATGAAAGCTTTGGGATGGCCAGGCATCTCTTCTGATCTCAGCTAATGGTGCTCACATGTCTGGGAATTATCTGGTTATTAGCCGATTAAGAATAACCTTTCCTGGGACCAGCAGTTAGAGTAATGGCTATGTCACTGAACTCCCATGTAGTTGACTGCAGGTTGAGCCCCGGACCCGGTGGCTAAAACTCACGCCAGGCACAGGTGCGTGCGTGCCCAAGATCCCGAGAGGAGAATGGAGGAGAAGGGATTGTGGCATGACCATCCCTCTGGGGGGTGATTTCTTGCTTTCTGTCTCTCTGTCCTTCTGGCGAGCGCACACACCCTATAGCAAAAAACTCTCA
>NW_006159715.1:3677073-3723422 GCF_000334495.1 Tupaia belangeri chinensis | reverse complement strand
AAAAAAAAAAAAAGAAGAAGAAAAAAAGAATGACCTTCCCTTGGATGACTGGGAATTTTTCTCTTCTCTACTTCTCATCCTCTGGTGTGCAAGCTTAGTGTGTTTATTTAATGGCAAGGTAGAGGACAGAACAAGAAGAAGAAACATGATTGTATCATGTTTGCTAGTCCCACTGAGCAAAGCTAGTCACATAGCCGGGGTAAGAGGGCATGACAGTTAGATGGCAAAGGGCCTAGGCAGATTAATTCAATTAACTTACCATAGTGGTTTAAACTCACAGCCCCTTTCCCTTTCCTACCTCCTACTAGATCATTGTCCAATAATTATCCAGTTTTTTTAATTGAATCTTGATCTAGGAAATTTTGGGCTGAAAGATCTAGCTACATCTTCTCATGACAATTTTCACACTGAGAATTTCAGAAAACCAGTTTGCTTCTTTACAATGTTTGTAGTCATATCATGGGATTATGGTGACTCACTAGATTCCAAGTTGAAGAATTTTGCTTAGTGCAGTGGTTATCAAGATTCCAGAGAATGAAGACTCCTTTTTAATTAAGAAGAGTACCCATAGAGCCTTACATGATATTAGCTGGATCAGACTGAAGAACTATATAATAGCAAAGAGATATTCTAAATTCAGTCCACATACAAAGATTTAATTTATATTATATTGGCCCACTGATATTTATATACATTTTGATAGTAGTACTTAATATGTAGGATGTTATTTGCACATTTTATAGTATAGTTTATGCCTTTAGAGTCTCTGATTGTTTATCGTAACTCTGAGGCTTGCCCATCAAGTAAAGACATACAAACATAAACACATACCTACATGCCTCCTAGACTTAGTAACAGAGAATTTCTTAATACAAAATACTTTGTGATAAATATAGAGCTGAAGGGGACCAGATGGTGGTGCAGCAGTGCAACATGACACTCGGTGAGACAATGGGAATATGAGGTTACTCGTTCAAGTCCAGACTTCCCTGAATACTCTAGACATGCATATGTCCATGATTTGAAGCTGGGTGAGGGCTGGGAGTGGAAATGGCATCAGGACCCTGTTGGCAGTGTTTTGTCTCTCTCATTCAATGAATAAATACATAAATAAATAATTTTTAAAATGTAGAGCTAAACTTCACAAAGGCTGTCCATTGGCGGTGTGATAACCTTCCATGAGATGCAGGAAGTAGCAAACCCCTGTTCACTACAAAAACTCATCCTTGCATGTAGGAGAAAGACCTCACTTTTTAGCCAGGAATTTGGACATCTCTTGAACTGGGCTTAAAATTCTCTTTCCATTTATTTTTTTTCACATTGCCATTACAAAGTGGTCTTCTCCAATACTTACTTTGTTCATTTCTATTTTTTGTTTTACATGAAATATTCTCTTAATCTGTTTGTGCTGTTGTAACAAAACCCACAAACTGGGTTATTTACAAACAATATAAATCTATTTCTCACAGTTCTGGAGGCTGGGAAGTCTGAGAGCAAGGTGCCTGTAGTTTCAGTGTCTGATGAGAACCTCAGTCTCCACTTCCAAAATGAGGCTTTAAACACTGTGTCCCCAAATGCCAGAAGGATTGGAAGTACCTAAGTGAGTTTTCCCCAGCCCTTTTGTGAGGCACAAATCTATCAATAAGGCAGAGCCCTCATAACTCAAGCACTGCTGAAAAAGGCCCCATCTCCCAATAGCATGACATGGGAATTAAATTTCAACATGAACTTTGGAGGGAACATTGTCATTCAAACCATAACCCATGCGCAGTGATAGGTTCATACCTATGTGTCCCTCAAGGCAAGCCTCTAGCTAGCTCCACTGAAGCTTTCCCTGACTCAGTATACAGTTTTTCTTTACTTCTCTGTTCTATTACTCTTGTTACTTATTTGTTTTCTTATATCTTTACTTAGATTCAACTCACTTCCCATTTATTAAGCACTTTCAGAGCACCACACATCGAGCCAGGTCCCAGGATTACAAAAAGAGTGGAAACTGTCTCTGCTACTAAGAAAATCAACTGTTTTTTTCTTTTACATTTGAGATCCCCAACTTTATTGCACATGCCTTATTTTAACATATACCTATAGCACCAAGCAAACAGAAAACAGTTATTAAATACATTTAAAATAAAAATAAGAACAAGTAAGTCACTGATGAGATTTTCTCCTCAGGGACTACGTATTAGGTCTTAAACTAAAAACAACTGAGTTTTGGGAACTCAGAAGATTTCTGACTTACCATTGTCAGGGAGGCTAACTAGAAGACAGTCATGCCTAGTATTGGTTTTACAGTGAACTGAGCTCACATGGAAAGTGGAAGGGCAACAGCTTTTCATTTGGGGTTTCTAAATGGAGAGGCAGATCAAAGGATACCTCAGAGCAAGGCCATAGAGACTCTGAGCACCTGGCAGTGGTTCATTGTGCTGTTTATATTCTGTGAATGTTAACAGAGCCAGAAAGGAAATGACTAGATTCGGGGTTTAAAGAAATGGATGCCTCAATTAATTCTTGGCTCCATCATTTGTATGTCAAATTTTGGACTATACCTATGACATATCCTATGTTGAGAGGAAGCATAACAGATGAGAATCTCTCAGTAATTCCCTTCTATGGTAGCAAAAGGGACTCCTTTGAGAGACGGGAGTTTTAGTTTTTCAATGGAATGACCACAGTGGGATCAGATGATATTCTTGCCAACCAAAAGCATAGATGTCAATGGAGGAAATGAGAAAAATGGATAGACCTTGGTACATAAGCACTTCATTTATATTGTATCTTTAAGCAACAAATCCCACGAAGGCTTCAGTTTTCCACTTACGGATATAATATACCCACAAAAACTCAGTAAGAAGCTGCCTTGACCTTCAAAACTCATGTTAGGAGGGCTTCTGAGGAATTAGAAAAAAAAATGCTGCCATTTTCATATCTAATTTGGGGGATAGTTAAAACTGGAGCAAAGACGTTCTCAATCACAGCCTTTCCTGGTTATCTGTTGTCATGGTGTTCAAGAACTTTTTGTTTTTCCCATGCCCTAGCAAAACTGACAATATGTGATTGTGTAAAACATTCATAAGTTACAACACTAAACAATGGATAATTTATTTCTGTGCTGTAGAGCACAAACAATATAATTGGCAGTCAATTTTGCACGCAATTCAGATAGTAAACTTGACCACTCATGTCGTACTCGGCTTTATTATTTGCTTTTTGGTCCTTTGGCTGGTATAATGGGACTATTAGTAGGAGAGACTGACACAGATTCTTTGCTTAGCCAAACTTTAGTCAGGTCTGTGAACTTTCTTCTGGGCCCATCTATGTACTTTTTTGGTAAAATTCTATTTTAGCAAGAAATCCTGCTATGTCAGGTTGGCAAGAACCTCCAACCTTGATATCTGAACACAATGAAATCATCCTCCACTATTCCCCGTTAACATCTGATCACTCCAGCCTGTTTGATTTATACAGAATCCTCTTTACTTCTGATTTATGTTTTTTAGCAGTTTTCTATCCACTGAGCCCTATACTGCTCCTTGATTGCAAATTCCCACTTGCCTATGCTGTATCGCTCCTGACTCCAAGACCCTGTTATAGCGGTCCCTGTACATATTGTGATGGTCCTGGATAAAGTCTTCCTTACTGTATCCTGTGGTTTAACTATGTCACCCTGGAATTCACATGCTGAAATTCGATTGCTATCATGATGATATTAAGAGGGTAGAAGTTTTATTTGACCATGGTATTAAGAGATAGGACCTTTGGGAGATAACTGGATTAGACAAAGTCATGAGGGAAGGAGCCTCATGATTGACTACTGGAAGCTTTATAGAAAAAGGAGGAGACACCAGAGGTTACACATACTCTTGTCCTCTTGCCTTGTGATGCTCTGGGTCACCTCAGGGCCCTGCAGAAAGTTTCCATTGGCAAGAAGACCCCCAACAGATGCAGCATCCCAATCTTGGACCTTCAGAATTGTGAACTGAATAAATCCTTATTCTTTATTAATTGCTTACTCTGTGATATTTAGTTATAGTAACAAAAAAGTGGACTAAAACTTTGCTTTAACAAATGTCATTGAATAATTTTTTCTTTAACAACACTTACATTCTGAGCTTATTTCTACTATGTGTTAGTTACATGTATATCATTAGGGAAATTACTTACACTTGAATTTCATTTTTTTCACCTCTTAAATGTAGATAAGGATGCCTATGCTCCTGGAAAAATTTACTGAGATATTAACTGCCACCTTATTTCATTTGAATACTATAAAAATAAGAGAAGATCGAAAGTAATGTTCCCATTCTCTGATATGCACTCCAATACCTATATCTGGTTCATCTGTTCTGGGCTCTCTGGTCCCTAACAAAATTGTATATTAGGTATTACTCTTTCTCAAGACCTCTATTGCTCAAAGTTTTGTTTGGAAGTCAAGAATTGCTGTAGAAAGGAAGGGAGGAATTAAGTAGTGGCTGAATTTTAGCCTTCTCAGGAGAATTTAACCAAATTTTATTTGAGTTTAAAAAATAAAAGAGTGATAAAGTTTTCATGTCAGTGTTATGTGGGAAGTTCATACATGTTCAATCTATCACAGTTAATGTAAGACTTGAAATGCACATTTGTGAAAGCACCCAGCCCAGTGGCTGACACAATCTGGACTTCTAACATGCTTATTACAGTTTAATGTCTGCTTCTTTGCACTTTATATCCAGGAAATTCCAACTGATTGACCCATTTGAAACTCTAGATCTAACCTCTTAAAAACCACTGTCAAGAAATTTTAATCATTAGTGTGCACCATGACTGATGAAGTTGAGTGGGATAAGAAAGATTTAGGAAATTAATTTCTAGGTTTTAAAGGTCTATGTTTATTACTTTTTCTTAAAATTGATTAGCATGAGGAAGAAATTATTCTGATTCTCTTTTCTCTACTTCCCTTGTACAATTACCTTTCTACCACTTGTCAAAGGAAAGGCACATATCACATGTATTTCTGATCTCACATATTGCAAGCCTCAAGCTCTAAAAAGTTTCTGAGAATTCAAGCAAAGGAGTAATTTTTTTTTTTTTTTTGAGAGGTTTTCGCTATAGGGCGCATGCGCTCGCCAGACAGACAGAGAGAGACATAGAGACAGAAAGCGAGAAATCACCCCCCAGGGGGGATGGTCACGCCGCAATCCCTTCTCCTCCATTCTCCTCTCAGGATCTTGGGCACGCACGCACACGCGCCCGGCGTGAGTTTTAAGCCACCGGGTCTAGGACGCGAACCGTGGTCGACTACGCGGGAGTCCAGCGACATAGCCATTACGCTAACTGCTGGTTCCCAAAGCAAAGGAGTAATTTGAAATATTGGAGTTAGTGTAGCTTTCTTTAAACATAGAATCATGGGAGTTCTTGTCACATTTTTGTGTCTTTTTAAATTCTTTCTTTCTTTTACACTAAGTAATTACCAACACACACACACACACACACACACACACACACACACACACACGGACTTCATGCAACTATCACCGTAATCAAGCTATAGAATATTACCACTACATTAAACAGTTTTCTCTTGCTCCTTTGCTGTCGAGCCTCTTTCACTCTCCCAGTCCTTGTTAATCACTAATTTGATTCCTATCCCTACGGTTTATCTGTTTCTTCTATCCAATAGAACAAAAGAGTCTGACTTTAGAACTAAACATATTGACCCATTTTTGGTATGATGTGGGTTTAAATATACTGTAAAGTAAGTAGGAATAGCACTGGGGTTTGAAGTACTATCATATTGACCCATTTTTGGTATGATGTGGGTTTATATATACTGTAAAAAGTAAGTAGGAATAGCACTGGGGTTTGAAGTACTATCATATTGACCCATTTTTGGTATGATGTGGGTTTACATATACTGTAAAGTAAGTAGGAATAGCACTGGGGTTTGAGGTACTATCATATGAGAGCAAAACAAGGAGAGTAGCCATAGGAAAATATCAACCTAAATTCCTGGATTCTATTATCGTTTTACTATATTTTAAAATTGGGTGCCTCATCATAATTATTCTCTTGTGTATACCATTAGCCCCTGCCAAAACATTTATGTACCATCTTGTCAAAACAACTGTGGTAAAATCCAATTACTCCTCTACTCTGTGCCTATGTTTATGTGGCTTAACACAATAGGAGAAACGAAATACTACTGACTGTCATGGCTTTAGACTCATGACAATGAACCCCAAGTGTTCCCTTAAGGCTTTCTGGCAAATAGATCACCTTTAAAAAAATCTATTCAAAGTTCTATATTCATTAATGACTGTTTCATGTCTTCCCTCTTCAAACCACCAATATCTTCTTTCAGAGCTTGATTCTGAGTGGAGGAGGAAAAAAAAAACCTAGAAAACAAAAAAACTAAAGCAACCACAAGAGAATTTCTGCAAACTCATCATTACTGTTGATGTGCCTACTGACTTTTTATGTCTGTATGCTTTACCTCCCTCCTGACACTAAGGCTAAACTCTCTGGGCACAAGTGAAAGGCAAGAGCTTCCACTGTGTGACAGACCCATTCTCTATACATGCAAGGCTAATATCCCTACCACTCTCTCCTTCACATATTACTAATTTTGTACTCTCCATTAGACTATTCTCAATTAGTATATTAAAAACTTATTTCTGTTATCATAAAAATAATACCAAACTTTCTTTATCCTACTCTTTTCCTGGGTACTGTCCCATTTTTCTGCTTCCTTTTATAATGAAACTCCTCAGAGGAGTCTATCAACACACTGTCTCTAGTTCCTTTCGTAGAGTAGAAATGTGAAACACCTTTCCTTACCCATCATGAGGGTCATGGCTGGCATTCCTTTCTGACTGCCCCAGGAAGGCTCCAGGTTGATGTCAGAGACCTCCCTGAACACACAGGAACACACCAGGCATGCATGCTGATCTTCTGGGGCTAGCTGAAACAGGGGTGGATTATGGGATGAAGACCTGTTGGGTATGCCTTTCTCTCTCCCTCTGTTTTTCTTGGTCATGGAAGAAATAAATACACCTAAAAACACTGTTTTAAAAGATGTAGTAAATGTATTTAATCTAAGCTCTATATGACTTAGGAGTCTTCCAAAGGAGACCCCAAAACACAGGGAAAACTATCCATTTCATGCTAAAGTTGGATGAACAGTGGGCAAACATGTAGAAAAACTAAAGGACAAAAAGGGTATGATATAATAATAATAGGTTGAGGTAAAGAAATGCAGTAAGTCCTATCTGTTCAGATTATTCTTGGTCTTTCTGTGTAGCATTCTTTTCTTCCAGGTATGGGGAAAGGCCTTTCTGGAATGAGGACTTCCTGATCCACTCTATTGGATAAGGGTGGGTCAGAGAATTTCTTATGGTCAGCTCCCAAAACAAAAGGCAGGAAAAAGTTAGGATGGTAATTGTAGTAGACAGTTGGTAAATTATTAAAAATAACTTTTGTGTATCTTATTAAAAGATGTACAAGGGAGTCTTCAAAAATTTCATGGAAAATGCATAATGTGAAAAATTATGTATGGATTTAAATTTTTGGACACCAAAGTAAACTTCTTTAGTTCCACTTTTCATCTTTTTGAAGTATTTCATACGTATGTAAAATTTTACTTTTTATATTCAATTATTACTTATCAAGCTTTGCAAACTGTTTTATACATATATGTGTACATATATATATAAAATATGTTATTGAAACAATTATATACTACCAATAATTTTAATAGCTACTTCAATCTAGAAGAAATAGAGATGAGAAAATTATGGATACAAAAATTAAAAACAAATACATATTTCTTTCTTTTTCTTTTCTTTTCTTTCTTTCTTTCTTTTTTTTTTAATATGCCAGAGGGCACGTGTACTCGTCAGAGAGAGAAACAAGGTAAGAAATCACCTCCTCCATGGCGATTGGTCATGCCACAATCCCTTCTCCTCCACTTCTCCCTTAGATTTTGAGCACACATGTGCATGGTATATTTTTCAAGCTGTTGGATCAGGACTCCAACCATGCAGTCAGTCATGTGGGACCCAGCTGCCTTAAATACCACAGGCTGGCCCCAAATAATATTTCAAATAACATATTCTATGATGCAGAGAACTATAATAGGTGGTCAAAAAAGTGGAAAGATAAAGTTCATTTGTGTAAATTCTATGAGGGCATTTTCTTTGACAATAAAAAAAGCAACAGTGCAAGGGACCAGCAGTTAGTGTAATGGCTATGTCGCTGGACTCCCACGTAGTCGACCGCGGTTCACGTCCTGGACTAAAACTCACGCCGGGCACATGTGTGTGCGTGCCCAAGATCCCAAGAGGAGAATGAAGGAGAAGGGATTGTGGGGTGGACATCCCCCTGGGGGGTGATTTCTCTTTTTCTGTCTCTCTCTGTCTGTCTGGCAAGTGCACGCTCCCTATAGAAAAACAAAAAACAAAAAACAAAAACAAAAACAAAAAAAAACCTCTCCAAAAAGCAACAGTACAAGATGTATGATAAAATGCTCATTTACATATTTTTAAATAGATGAAATCTATTATAGTATTTAGATTTCTTTGGACACATTTATAAAGAGAGTGAACAGTTTTGGTTTGGAATATTATTACTTACAATACACTGGACACACCATGCTTTGCAATTATTTTAAATTATGATGAATAATTTCAGAGGAGAATAAATGTATGAATGGGTACTTAGCTTTCAAACTTTTGGTAAGCTTACCAAAAAGTTGTAAGATCATTGCTATAGGGAAGTGCAAAATAGAGCGTTGGTAAGATTTGTGTGCTCGTTACGGGATACGGCAACGATCAGTTGGGGGAAATTCGGGGGAGCGAAGAAAAAAATGAGTAAACGTGTATTATATGTAGGATGTACCATAGAGTGGCACTGGAAGACTGGGGAATAGAGAGAACTTTGAGAGGCTCAGCAATACCGGAAGTGATTCTTTCGCGGGGAAAACAAAATGACATTGCCTGTTAAAGAAGTTCAGCTTCCAGAGACCTGACCAGATTAATGACAGCGAGTTGTCTTGAGGCAATGGATCTCCAGCGAGGTGGGACACAAAGCAGTTTCAGCCACGCCCAGTTGGTGAGTAGGAGTTCGTACTGGTGGAGCGGAGCCGTGGTGATGAAAGGTTTTCTGACCCCTTTATGGTTTAACTCATGCTGGACAGACTGTGTGTGAGAACACACAGGGAGAAGGCAGAACACCTCGGAATCTCACATACCACTTAAGAAAATGAAGAAAGTGTTAGCTGGTTGTGATGAGTAATGGGTTTGGCAACTGTAATGATACCCAAGTAAGAACAAACTCACTTTCCAAAGGCAATCTATTGATATTTGGTTAATCCAACTCATTAAATTTATATATTATATATGTATAAACTAATATATAATTATATTTTAATAACAGAAAATGTTTGAGGGGGCAGCAGGTGGAATGGTTGTCAAGGTGCTGGACTTCCACATGGTCAACTGCAGTTCAAGTCCCAGACCTGGTGGCAGCTTGCTTTCTTTCTCCCTCTCTCTGGTGAGTGGATGTGCTCTATACCAAATTAAAAAAATAATAATAAATAAAATAAATAATTTCTAAAAAGAAAAGAAAGAGTATTTGATATATCAGAGTCCCTGGTCTGCTAAAAAGTAGGGACATCTTCCCGGAAAAGGAGCTAACTAGGAGAATTTTACAAGATTTCACAGATGATGGCACCACAGAGACAATTTCCGAAGTCTTGACGAATCAGGTGTTTAGTTAGGTGTTAGTTTTAATTTTGTTTACTGGATTTGAAATACATCTACTTAGTCAAATATAAATCTAAAACATCTCCAAGAAAACAACTGTTTAGATTATGTTGTTTTACATTATCTGAACCCTTATTTCTGCTTCACCTCCTCCCTTTCTTTCATAGTGTAAGTGATCATATGATTATATTTCTATTTTGTAAATACTCCAAGTTTCCCAGCAGCCACCTCTTGCCTGTAGAGGAATATACATTTTTTTAGTCTGGCATTAGGGACCTTCAGAATTTACTTCAATCTATATTTCTTATTGTATTTTTCATCATTTCCTGCCGGGGATAGTCTGGCTGTTTCCCTGTCATCCAAATATGACTTCAGGATACAGTATATTGCCAGATTAAGATACAAACAATAGGTAATAGGTGATCACTTTTGATAACACAATCAAGGATATTTTCATAATGAGATAACATTTAAGCAGGTCTTTGATTTGTTGACTCCTAATGGGCTTAAAGTGAATACTAAGCTATTAGTGAGGAATTAGGTGTGGCCTAGCTTTCTAGGAAATCTACTTCAAAAAAGAAACCAGGGAACCAGCAGTTAGCGTAATGGCTATGTCACTGGACTCCCACGTAGTCGACTGTGGTTTGAGTCCCGGACCTGGTGGCTTAAAACTCACACCAGGCATGTGTGCGTGCGTGCCCAAGATCCCGAGAGGAGAAGGGAGGAGAAGGGATTGCGACGTGGCCATCCCTTCTGGGGGGTTATTTCTTGCTTTCTGTCTCTCTCTGGCCAGCGCACGTGCCCTATGGCAAAAACCTCAAAAAAAAAAAAAAAAAAGAAACCAGGAAGCCAGGTACTACTTGTTTTGGCCTTTTCCTATTACCTACTTTTCCAGCGTGATAACGATGCCTACATTAGGTGTGTACTTAGATATTTTTCCACACATAGAGTTGTGAAGTAAAAACTTTCTGAAATTTGACCCACAGTAGGAAGATTTGGTATGGGGCAGTTCTGTCTAGTATCCTGCTTGTGGTGGTTCATTATTACTGTAGTCATAGAACAACTGCATTTTTATGTGTCTCACCTATGCTTGCCTAGAGGAATTATCCAGGAGCATCTCTTAGGCAAAAGAGTGATTGGGGTTTTTATTGTCAATGTGGGACTGGGAAACAAATGAAAAAACACTTTGAGCCAAGAATCCAAGAGTGCAAATTCCAGATATGGCAGTGCCACCGAGTAGCTGGATCCCAATTAAAAAAAAAAAAAGTTACATTTCTCCCCCTCCTAAGACTGTAGCAAGAATGAAATCTGTTAATATATGCAAACAGTTTTCTAAGAAATAAAAATACCTTAAAATGCAAAGGTCAAATCTCCAAGTTCCTTATTCTGCCTGAGTATAAATAATAATCTAAAAACTGCAACCATTCAAATGTGTTAGATGGCATAAGTAACATCCAGGAGAAGCAGAACCAGGTTTGGTATTATATTTTCAGCGCTCAGAACGTATCTGGCACATAGCAGGTACTCACTATATATTTGTAAAATGAATGAATGAATGAATGAATGAATGAATGAATGAATGGAGGCATTCAAGAACATTCCTCTAACTGTCTGACCCAGCTGCCAAAGCATTATGTCTGGCTGAGTGGGGACTGCAAACTGTATATTTGCTTAAGGATATCCTGTTTCCAACTGCTTTTCTCATGGACAGACTTTTTTAAAATTTTAATTTATTTTATACATTCAATCACTATACATCACTACAGCTTATAAAGTGAATTTACCCAACATGAATACACTTCACACCAGTCCAATTGAAGATACCATAGACATTATCATCAACAGATAATCATCCATTTCTGTGTCCCATAAATGTTTTCCTATTTTCTCCTTGATTCCTTTCCTGTCACTCTCACTGAGTTTTGATAAAAGCTAACATTGCTTGAGGACCAGATATACTCTAGGAGCTATAAAGTGCTTACATAAACTATCAGTCATCCTCATAACCCTGGCAAAACTGTGTATCCCTAAATTAAGCAATAGAAACTCATGTTCAGAGAGGCTAAGAAGCTTACTGAAAGTTATAGTGTTTATGTTCAGTTTGGATAGATGACATAATCATCTCTAAATTTCAGGACTTAAAACACAAAACAAACAAACAAAAACCAGAAAGGTTTATTTCTTGCTTGTATCATGTACTCATAAAGTGAGTGAGCAGGATGGCCCTGCTTGGGATCCAAGTCACAGAGTGCACCCATCACAAACATTGCTGTACCAGAGGGAGTCATTTCAGTAGAGTGTCATACCAGCAATAAATGCTTAACTTAGAAATGACATATGTCTATTCTTCTCGTAATGCATTGGTCAGGATTATTCACATGACTCCACCTAACCAGGTGGGCCAGGAAGTAGAGCTCTCTCTTGTGCCTGGAAGATAGAGCCCAGAAATTTTGAAGGTGGTACAAGTGACTACCAGAGCTAGTAGTAAGTGGATGACTTTGTTTCTGCATCCAAAAATGCCTGTCTTCAAAGCCAGGTTTATTTCACAAAACCACATTGCTTTTCTCAGCTTTCTTAGAGTGCAGGAGATATCCATAGCTTTTAACTTTCTGTAACTTTTCAGTTAAGTCTTGTGATCGTGAGAGTTTCTTTACCTTGAATCTTCACAGGCTGAGAATAAGTCTTCCTTCCTCATTTGTCCCATCAGGAAACATAATTCCTTTGGCCTATGGTGTATAAGGAATTAAAAGTCAGACTCTGGTATGGTATGGCACTGGTTCCTACCCCTGCTCCATTTGTAGCATAAAGAGTGTCGTTAATATCATGTTCTTCTATTATAGTCCCAGAGCTGCTAGAGTGACCTATCAATTGGTTAGGTGCAGCTTGAACTATAGAAGATATATTTTGAGCCCAAAGCTGTACTTCTTCCTGCGGACTTGGATAGAGCTGAATTCAATGACCTGCTAACAAAGCTGTGACCGTAATTTGGAATTATTCACATTTCCATTTTTGTAGGAAGCTGATGATATGAATTTGGAGACTGTCCACCAAACAATCCTGAAATGGAAGTCAAGAACTTTGAAATCAGTCCTGACGCTATCATCATTAACCGTGTGACTTTGGGTAAGTCATTTAACTTTCTTGTCTGAGATTTCTCATCTAGAAAAAAAAAATTTTAGCCTTAACATTAAAACATCTAAGATGATGGGACCAGCAGTTAGCATAATGGCTATGTCGCTGGACTCCCACGTAGTCTACCGCGGTTCGTGTCCTGGACCCGGTGGCTTAAACTCATGCCAGGCACGTGTGCGTGCGTGCCCAAGATCCTGAGAGGAGAATGGAGGAGAAGGGATTGCAGCGTGGCCATCCCCCCTGGGGGGTGATTTCTTGCTTTCTGTCTCTCTGTCTCTGTCTGTCTGGTGAGCGCACGTGCCCTATAGCAAAAACCTCTCCAAAAAAAAAAAAAATAGAAGATGAAAATGTCAATCTACAAATAATGTAAATGGCTGATGTCTGAATATTACTTAATATTTTGCAAAGCTTTACTTCAACATAGTTACCATGATTTCCACAGTGAAGAAACTAAGTCGTTTAGGGTCAAGTGGATTGCCCAAGATCTCACAATAATAAATAGCAGAAGTAGGACTTGAAGGTAAGTCTCTGTCTCTAAAAGCTGGTATTCTTTTCACTGGTTTAAGTCACTGACCAGGGTGGTCTATGTATAGGATGTGAAAGAGAACATACAAAGTTAGTGACAAAGAGAAAACAGTAGAGGACCTGGACTTTTGAAGAACAAGTTTGAATCCCAGCTCTGTCATTTCTGGTTAATACTCTTAGAAAAGGTACATTCTCTTATGTTTAAATTTTTATTTTATTTTATTTTTTATTTTTGGAGAGATTTTCACTGTAGGGCACGTGCGCTCGCCAGACAGACAGAGAGAGACATAGAGACAGAAAGCGAGAAATCACCCCCAGGGGGGATGGTCACGCCACAATCCCTTCTCTTCCATTCTCCTCTCGGGATCTTGGGCACGCACGCACACGCGCCCGGCGTGAGTTTTAAGCCACCGGGTCCGGGACACGAACCGCGGTCGACTACGTGGGAGTCCAGCGACATAGCCATTACGCTAACTGCTGGTTCCCCTTGTTTAAATTTTTAATACTTGGCAAATGTAGGCAGGGCTGATAGTCATCTGGTAGAGCTATGCTACATATTAAAATATTGAAATCCTCTGTACTATTTGGTGGATAGCCATTCCAACTGACCCTCTTCTTTGAGATCTCTTCTGCTTCTCCAAGACTTAACAATAAAAGGATAAATAAACTCAGCAGGGGGTACTAGGGTCTACCCAACTACAGGGCTATGGTTGGTCCTAAGTCATAATGGTTGTTAAAGATTCTGAATATCACAAATAACTGAGAAATAATAATGTTAAATCATCTCAGTTCTAACGGGCTGGTGAGCCAAGCAGATATTAGAAAGCTATGAAGATGGCAGTTCAGATATAAACCTTAAAGTAATGTTTTCTAAAATGTCATAGCAATAGCCTCTGAAAAAAGAATTCTGTGAATTCTGTTGTATAGAAAATACCACATAGGATTTTACCTTGGAAAGACCTGAGACCTGTCGCATATTAGCCTATTGAAGACTTATAGTAGGTTGCCTTCTGTAAAACAACTTTTTTTACCCTTTTAACTTTGAGTTTTTTCATATTTCAAAATAGGACTCTTCTACCACATCATCTATCATATCCTCTTCTAATTTTGTGAATCTTGGTTTTTGGCCCTAACCTTGTCATTTCCTGTATCTTTACTTTTTCTTTTATAGTATATCTTTCTTTGTAGTGGTTCATATAGTTTTTTTACCCCAGATACTCCTCAGTCCAGTGTTAGAGGCAGTCAACTCTCTACGGCAGGTTTACCAAACAGTAGAGGTCTAGAGTTCAGCTATCCTAAAGTAGAGAAAATAAGAAAAAATAGTAGCATCATCAGCAACAATGTCAGCTAGTACTTACTGAGTAATTTTTAATTCGTATGATCATCTATTTAATCTATCCAAGCTATTAAACCTTATGCCCTAAGAGACCAGTGGTCACAGTTTATTGTTGACCTAGTGCATAGCACACAATATATGTTCAATAAATATTGGTAGAATGAATGTGTAAATGTATACATGAAAAGATACTTGTTCAGTGATTCAAAGTGTAGATTTCAGAGCCCAGGCTTTATCAGTTTGAGTCAATAGAACAATTGAGAAAAGTTTAATTTAAGGATGATTTACGTAAGTATAACTAGATTTAAAGGAAAGTGGTAAATGATGATGAAGCAGTCTAAGGCTAGCAACAATGGGGAAAAGTTGATACTCCTTAAACTGAGTGAACAAATGAAGGGAGCAATTTTTCCCTTCAAAGAGAATAGCTATAGTTCTAGAAAAGAGTCATTAGATAGGAGCTGTGACCATTGTAGAGTAACCTAGCCAACCTAAAGAAGCTCTCTAGTGTCCAGCTATGCCAGAATTATAAGATAAAACAAAACAAAACAAAACAAAACAAAAACTTCATTATCACCAAAACTCTGTTCCCTCCTTTGACTATCATCCAGTGCCTCCCATTGGCCAAACTTAGCCAAAAGGCAGAAGGAACAACTGATGTAGTCTGTAAAGTCTGGCCTTCCAGGACATAGAACTGGGTATAAACTAGAGAAAATAGATCTGGCAGGACAAATTAAAAATATGCATCTATTGGTCATTGGAACAATTCCCAATTCTTACAAAATTGCTAAGACATATAATGCTAAAAGGTAACATGAAAAGTTTCAATTCAATGTAATAGAAAGAAGTCACTAAATTTGAGCATTATATAGGTAATGGTAGCTTCAATAGTTGTTTTATCATGGGAATGTTATGAGACATGTGGATTGATGAAATTTGCATGACATTTTATCTTATATGCCAGGTCAAATCTTAACTCTGCCACTTCTACTTTATTAGCCTTCATTTTCTTGTCTGTAGAGTGAATGAGGATTATAATGCTTATTTTATTAATTGGTATAAAATTCCATTAATTATAAGAATCTGGTGTCTGGAATATGGAAGGTGCCCATGAAATGCTAACTACTGTGGAAAATGTTTGTAATTGTCATCCATTAGAGCCTACTGCTATGATAATATCTCCACCTGAGACTTTTGATGTAATTAGGTAAGCGAAGCAACCAGGGATAAAGTGATTAGAGACTAATAGGCCAGGAAATAATCAAAGATTTTATTGTATTTATATATGAAGATCCATGGAAAAGATGCAATAGACAAGCTCTGGCAGATCTGTAGGTAACTGGGCCACTCTTACCATTGCCCCTTTCCATCGTACCTCCCACCCACACCCCTGGATTTTTTTTTTTTTTAAATTTGATAAAGGGCACATGCACTTGCTAGAGGGAGAGAAAGAAAGAGACAGAAAATGAGAAAACATCCCCCCAAGGAGGGATGGCCATGCCATAATCCCTTCTCCATTCTCCTCTTGGGATTTTGGGCATGCACACAGATGTGCCCAGTATGTTCTTCAAGCTACCAGGTCCAAAACTCAAGCATGTAGTTGACCATGTGAGATCCAGCCACCTCAACAACCATGCCACTGGCTGTCCCACTTCTGGATCTTTTTATCTTTACAGTCCTAAAGGCTAGTGCATTTGTAGGTCATGCAAATTGTGTATATGAATAAACTACTGAGTCTCTCAGCTACGTGCAGTTAGACCACAGGCTAAGACAATGAAAGTAGGAGCCATTAGAATTCCTTAGTGCGTAGTTCTGCCTTAAGACAGTAGGGATATCACACTGACCCAGCTCAGATTCATTGTGTAAATGTAACAGTTTTATCCCTCTTCTTAATAAAAGCTCTATTTGCTTAGTTGGTGCTAAATAGCTCACATGTAAACACTGAAGAACAGATTAAAGGCCACATTGTACTTTTCTTTGCTATTGCGTGAAGGACGTTGATAAGATCTAGAGGGAAGAATAAAACACAATGGACTTTTATTTTAACCAGTAAACATTCATCTATCCCACAGAATGCCCAAGGTTTTGTTCTACTATTTCTGGTCTCAAGGCTTCTCCCATTAGAGAAAGTAAAGTGAAGTGGCTCAGAGTTTATCCTACGGGGTTGAATGGTGTCCTCCTGGAAGCTCATTGGGGATGGTTTGAGAAGAAAAATGAAAGAGCAGAATTAGAGGGCCCAGGGAAAAGCCAAAGTGACAGTATTTCTGTCTAGAGTTTACTGCATGTAGCGAGTGTGGGGTCCAGTTTATTAAAATGCCTGACAACTGCACTTCCAGTCACCCGGGCCTTGCATATAAATAACGGAGCATACAGTGAGCACATCTAGCTGATGATAAATACTCCTTTTCCCCTTCCCCTCCCCCCTCAAAATGGTAAACTTCATCTTCATGTATAAATTTGAAATGTGGAAATTTTATGTTAAGGAAGCAAATGGTTTGTAACTTTGTAAGTACTTATAACATGGTGTAACTTTTTGCTTATGAATATTCTGTACTATAACCATTGTTTCTGTAGTTTAATTAAAACATTTTCTTGGTGTTAGCTTTTCTCAGGAAAAAAAAAAAAAGAGGAGGCAGGGAAAATATGATTCTTGGTCTCCAATGGCCTGAGACGCTGGAAGATAGGGCAGATGCTACTAGAATAAATGAGTTAGAGCATGAATGATAGACTGAGATGATTATTCCCATTCCATCCACAAGGTTTTCCCTGATGCATCTATCATGCTTTGCTTTGTATCTTCCCCATGTAGTTTCTAAACAAGGCAAGGTTAGCAGTTACTCTATTTCCCCTTCTCTTTTCCCATTTATATTAGTTCTTTGTGATGTCCCAGTTTATTTTTGTATTTGAAGTCATACTGGATTAGGAATCAAGAGGCTTATATGTAGCTTTAGCTTTGTCATATACTATTGAATATGACCTTTTAGAACTCCCAATTTTCCTAGCTCTCAAGAAACATCTATTTGCTGTAGGTAACAGTGTTGACAAACCAGACAAACACATGTATACAGAAGTAGTTCTTAAACTTTGAGGTCATACATACATGCAGAGGAACGCATAGATCTTAAATGTACTACTTGATAAGTTGTAGAGAATGTATGCATTCATGTAAACAACGCTTTGATCAAGAGAGAGTATTTTTCTATTCTATTGCTCATGTCCTTTTTGTATCCCCTTCTAGCCAATCCTTCCTACCCAGAGGTGACCACTGTTTTAATTTCTATCACCATCGATTAGTTTTTCCTGTCCTTTAACTTGTTAGAAGCACTTGGAATAGTGAGAGCCATTGTAAAAAATCTAGCATAATTACTATCATCAAACTACTTTGTAAGTTAGTTAAGAGAAAAGATGTAGTCTTTGATGAGTACTCGGTAGAAACCGTGGTAGACAAACTTGATTCAATATTGAATATATATTAAAGTGAATAATGTATGAAAGAAAGGAGATTTGTGTGGATTCAGGAAAGCTGAATTATTATTATTTTTTAAATTTTATTTCTTCCATGAAAGAGAAACAGAGAGAAAGCATCCCCTAACCCCAACAAGGTCTTCATGTTGTCATCCACCCCCAGCGTCAGCCAACCCTGACCACAGGCATACACATGCCTGGGGAGTGTGCAAGGAGGCATCTGGAACATGAATACAGGATCTTCCCACATGGGTCCAGCATCACATCACATTTCATTACCATTGTTCCACAAGCTGACTATAATTTATCTATCTTTATGACATTAAAAACACAATATTTCAACTGTACATTTTTCTTCTTAAATAAAAGCATCAAACTAGATGTTATATAGCACCTTCCTGCTTTCAAAAGTTAGCTAGCAATGATACTAACATTAATTAAATGCTACATATTAGGTGCTACTCTAAATACATGCACTAACTCCTTAATTTTAATAATCCAATACGGTAGATCTTATTATTTCCATTTCACAGATGGGGAGATTCAGGCCTCAAGAGGTTAATTAACTATCTTATAGTCACAAAACTCACAAATTGGCAATGCTAATATTTGAACCCACAGCGTGGCTCTAGAACCTGCAGCTTAACCAGTGCACTGTGCTGCCAGTGCCTGTTAATGGTAAGTCAGTAAAATTGGTGGAGGGGACAAATATAGTTAGATATTTTTATTTCAAAAGTTTCAAAATAAACTATTATGAACTTTTCTAAACATACTCAAAAGTAAGGAGTTCAACAAACATCATGCAGTTTCAATTACCATCAACATTTGCCATACTCATTTTCTACCTATCTCCCTTTTGATAAAATAAAATCTTTTATGAATAGCAGACACACCCTTATAAGTAGATCGTGTAGTATTTCACCCTTAATTACTCTCGCATGCATCTAAAAAAAGGGATGATTTTTGACTTAATAACAATGCATGTCATATCTAACAAAACTAACAATAATGCTTGGATAGTATTTGATACCAAATCTATATTCAAATTTCTGATTGTCTTAACATTTTTTTTTAATTACAGTCTAAAAGGTCCTCTCATTTTATTTGATTTTCTGTCTCTCAAGTCTTTTTAAACCTAAAATCCTCTCTGCCCTGAAGAGGAGAATTTAGATAGATGTGAAGGAGGAGGGAGACCATAGAGCCATCTTTCTATTTTGTTTCTCATATACAAAAATGAAGTGATAGGGTGACAGGAGGGCTTAAGTATAATCAGCACAGCTTCTTTCCACTTCCTGAGCCCTTCATCCACCCTCTTACCTTATGTATGACTGTCCCTGTTTCTATAGGTCTTTCTTAGGAAACCGGTAAAAGGTTGCCAGGAAGAGCCTGGTGGATTTCTTTGCTTTTACCAGAAATAGAGGGTATATCATTACCAAGGAAATTACCATGAATAGCTCTTAGCAAAACACTTCCATTGTGACAGGAGCCTGGTCACAATGAGGAAATTGACACTTAAAGATTTATTTTTGTATACCTTTTTTTTTGTGGTGCAGAAAGGGAAAACAATAATATATGGTTGTTAGTAATGCAGGGAAGAACGCTGCAAGGTCAGTAGAGTAGCTACTGTGAATTCAAGCAGGCTGAGGTTCATAGGCTGTGATTTCTGAGATTAAGCAGGCATTGATAGAACATGTCTGTCCTGCAGTATGGATTAAATGTGGAGATGCTTTGCTAATGAGTAACTAGAACCAGAAACTGCACAGTTAAGGAAGGCCTAGAGAGCCTTTGTCTTCTGGAAACCCAGAGGCAATGGTGGCTCTACCATGCTACTAGCTGCTTGGTGTGGAATAGTCAGGATAAAAAATAATATCAGATGGTATTTTGGCAGCACCAATGGTGTGATCTATATCAAGAAAGATGAGCAGTCTGTTCCAACCGGTGAGATTTCCAAGAAGACTTCAGAGAGCCAAGACAATGTCATAGAAAATACAAAAAGAGACTTGTAAGATATTATTAAGAGCATGAATGTCGAATTAAGCACAGTAAATGTATGAACAACAAAGCCACTGAACAGAAGACCACTTGCAAATTTGGAGGCTACAATTAGCAGGCTCCAAAAATCTATAGAAGATGCACCAAAGAGAAAGGAACACCTGAGTCCTGAGTTGGTGGTGGCTGCATCTGCTATTGTAAATTCTCTCCCTTTAAACAAGCTGACAACCAAGTCAGAACTGCTCAGGCAGCTCTGGCAGCATGAGAAATGTAAGAGCACAGATAGACAAAAAGAGACCTAGACTTAGTTTCAGAAACATATCAGATATGAAAGTTGCCAGATCTGCTATAGCTAAAGTTAGTACAAGACCAGAGCATGAGACAGAGTTTGATGAAGGACTAGACAGTGTGTTTGGCCAGAAGAAGATGGCTGACCTTAGAAAAAGTCCTAGGAAAAAATATATTAAAGAGGAGGAGCTTTAATATTTTTGACACTAAGGCAGTTACTGAAGCAGCACCTGAACCAGAGACTTTGACTTCACTTTGGGGTGTGGAATTTGCTAAGCAGCTGGCCAGAGTCAGTGAACTGGCTTTTCAGAATGGGTTTGAAGAGATGATCCAATGGACAAAAGAGGGGAAGCTGTGGGAGTTCCAAGTTAACAATGAAGCAGGTTTTGATGATGATGGTTCAACATTTCATGAACATGTCTGTCTGTCTGGATAAATATCTAGAAGATTTTCCAAAACAAGGAATAATTTGTCACTTCATGGAGCTGGTGACTTACGGCCTTTCCAAAAACCCATATCTAAGTGTTATACAGAAGGTCGAACACGTAGAGAGGTTTAGGAATTATTTTAATTTTAAAAAGGACATTCTAAAGGAAAGTGACATACAGTTCAATTAAATACCATGAAAATTTTTATTTCAAATTGTTGTCAATGAAAATAAAAGAATTTTACTAGTTTTTTTCTGAAGAAAAGAAAAGAGGGACCAGCAGATGGCATAATGGCTATGGCGCTGGACTCCCAAGCGGTCAACCATGGTTTGTGTCCCAGACCTAGTGGCTTAAACTTATGTCAGGCACATGTGCATATGTGCCCAGGATCCCAGGAGGAGAATGGAGGAGAAGGGATTGTGGCATGGCCATCCCCTTTGGGGGGTGATGTCTTGCTTTCTGTCTCTCTGTCTCTATGTCTTTCTGGTGAGTACACATGCCCAATAGCAAGAAACCTCTCCAGAATAAAAAAAAAGATAGAAAAAGAAGAAAAAGAAAGAGAGAAAGAAAGAGAGAAAGAGAGAAAGAAAGAAAGAAAAGAAAGAAAGAAAGAAAGAAAGAAAGAAAGAAAGAAAGAAAGAAAGAAAGAAAGAAAGAAAGAAAGAAGGCCTAGAGAATAGCCAGGCAAGTGTTATCAAACAATGTTCCACAGCTCCATCCATGGAGGCATTTTATTCTATAGTTATTTGGTTTGAATTTCATTACAGAAAGCATACCTAGTTTTTGATTCTGGTACAGCTCCTTATTTATTTTCCTTTTACAATCCCTCTTGGAATCCAGTTTCCAGTAGACTTCATAAAAACTAAACAATAAATTAGCTTCATCTTTCTAAGGAAACTCTGAAATAATGATTCACAAAACAGAAGGGAGGACCTACATACACATTCTTGAGGCCAAAATAACTTTTGGAAAGATATTTCTTGTGTATCTTTGTCAAATAACTTTTTGGAAATTCATTCTCTTTGGTGGCTCCCAAAGCTAGGAGGACTCATTTGGAAGTTAGAAAATGTATTCAAAGAGTAGGAATTGAATAAATTAGGGTTTTATTTTTGGATACAGTTAAAAAAGGATATATTCATTAATGAAACATAAGACATTATGTATTTTATGTGGCTATATATTTCTGGGTATAAATATATCTGTGTCTAGAAAGACACATACCCAATCTGATATCAGTAACCTTGGACAGGTCAGGGAGGGGACCAGGACTACAGAATTGGGCCAAGGTGACATTACTATCTATAATATTTTGATTTCTTTTAGAGGAGACTGATTTATTTATGTTTGATGTTCTTAGTCATTAACTTAAACATAATAAATTACGGAGTTTTTAAATCAGATGTGAAGGAAGGAAAGAAACTGATATTGGCTGGTACAAGATAGCCTCCCCATTTCATGGTATAATTGCCTTGACTAATCTCTGCTTTGTGTTTCCCTCCTTTATTAAATCCCTGCTTTACTTACCGCTACGTGAAAACTTTACACAAATTTGGTTACTCACTCTAACCTTGGCAAGAGTTGGAACCGGGAAAGTAAAGAGACTAATCTGTGTGATGTGTGTGGTATGCCCAGGCATACTGTCACACAGGCCTGGAGGTGAATTTTGCCCACATCATTGGCTACCTTTGAACACTGAGCAAATCACTGAGCTATGGGATTTAGTTTCCTCTTTTCTTAAATAGATGTACTTTTATCTACTTTACAAGTCTTGTATTGAGGATTAAGTAATATCTGAAAACATCTTTTATGGTGCCTAGCATATGTTTAAGACTAATACATATTAAATCCCTCCCTTTTAGTTCTAATGTTCTGCTATACACCAGGAACTGTGGTATTATTAGCTGGTGATCAAAGAATGTGTGTATATACACACGCACACACACACACACACACAGACACATATGGCTTCAAAAAGTTTGTGGGAAAATGGAATTAAAATACAAATTTATATTGGTATACAGTTTTGAAATACATACATAATTTTATTGTATTTTTTTTCTCACGAACTTTTCGAAGATTTATTGTACAGAGGCAATCCTTGCATAGGAGTTTTGTAAACAGTTAAATGCAGTAAAGTGGTCTGAGTTCTATAATATGAGGGTACTGAAGGGTGTAAAGAAAAGAGTAACAATAAGATAATAGCTATAAGCCAATGTTCATTCTGAATTAGACTCTATACTAAATTTTTGTACCTTTTATTTCATCTTTTCCATAATCGTTTGTGGGATGGGCTGTATTGGTCCAGTTTTATAAATAAGGGGATTGAAGTTCACTGGCATTAATTTTTTTGTTCACAATCTTATATCTATTCAGTAACAAAATTGGGATTTAATTTCAGATTTTCCTAACTCCAGGGCTTAAAGTTTATTTATTTTTTCCATGAGCGAAAGAGACACAAACAGCACTCCCCAACAGGGTCATGATGCTGCAGTGCACTGCCAGCTTCAGCCAACGCTGGATCATATACATGCCTGATGTACTCAGGGACGTCTCTGGCTATGAACTAAGAGCCCTTCTTTGTGGATCCCTTCCTCTTAGAGCTTTACTTTTTACCACTGTTCCACCGTCTGGTTTCCAAAGCCTTTTAAGCCTCTGCTTGGGTATTGAGAATGAGACCAGCACATTTTATAGAAACAATTTATAAGTTTGTCTGTTTATCCATTCATACTTTCTTCAACATATTAAAGAAAATATTTAAAATGAATCTTTGAAAAGTATCAAAGAAAGACTTGTTATGGGATTAGTAGGTGGCATAATGGTTACATCACTGGACTCCCACATGCCAACTGTGGTTCAAATCCAGGACCCAGCAGCTTGACATAAGCTGGGCATGTGTGCATGCTTGCCCAGAATCCTGAGAGGAGAATAGAGGAGAAGGGATTGCAGTATGGCCATCCCGTCTGGGGGGTGATTTTTTTTCTTTTTGTCTGTCTCTCTCTGTCTCTCTGGTGAGTGCACGTGCCTTATATGTGAAAAATCTCTTTCTAAAAAACAAAGAAAGAAAGAAGAAAAAGAAAGAAAGAAAGAAAGAAAGAAAGAAAGAAAGAAAGAAAGAAAGAGAAAGAAAGAAAGAAAGATTCAGTCAAGTAGGTAAGGCTGGAAAAAGCTATCCTATATGGGACATAATAGGAAAGAAGTCTAGTGTCCAGTAAGAAGCCTGGTGTGGCCAGGAACTAGGATGAAACCCAAGGCTAGAGATGTAGATTTTGCTGGATGCTTTCCATGCAGTATTACAAAATTGAGAATTCATTCTGAAGGCAGCAAGGAGTTAGTAAGGATAATAAGAAAGGATAATTAAAAAATTAATTTCATTAACATAGAACTATATCTCATGTTTTGGACCCAAAGGGAGTCACCCTATTTGATCATTTTCATTCATCAGATTTTCTGAATAGCCTTTGGCAGTTTTTAGAAATTTCACTTAATGTCCAGCTTTAACTCTTTAGGAGCTAGCAGAAGGATAAGTACAAGGCCCATCTTATAAAGACCATTCTCAAGGAGGAATTTTTTAAAAATTATTTGGGTATTGATATTGGAAGTATGACTGACTTCTGTTTGCATTTTGAGGGGTAGGATTGCCAGATTTAGTAAATGAACATGTGGAAAGCCGAATGAAATTTGAATTTTAGATTAATAGCAAATTCTTTTTAAGAAATATGAAATATTTGGGACATACTCATACTAAAAAATTATTTGTTTATCTGAAATTCACATTTTTCTGAAATTTATTTTTTATCTGAAATTCAAAAATAGGGTGTCCTAATTTTCATCTGGTGACCCTATGGAACTGGCTACTTTGTCTGATAGAGTTAAAATTCCATACTGAATAATTTGTAGTCACTCTATACCTCTTTTCCCAGAGTGTTGAGATCCTAAGTGCTGTGTACAGTCTGACTGCCACTTCCCACACTTAACCTGAGAGAGGTTGACCCCAGGGCAGGGAGAAACAAAAGAGGAATATCAGGGCATGGGTCCCTGTGAAGCCTTTTCTTTCAGTGGCCTTGAATGTTTTGCAACCTCCCAGTGGCCTGACTTCAGTTAGTTTAGTGTTGAAATTCTTTTAAGTGATTGTGCTGGTTTCCTTTTCATAAACCTTATCTCTTCCTTGGAGTGTGTTTTAGTTTGCCTGGGCAGAGTTGAGTATTCCCTAAGCTCCCTGAGTCCTCACGTCAAACTTGGTTTCTGTGGGATTTCTTTCTTTGCTTATTTGCTTTAGGAAGAAGTTCACTGATAAAAGAGGGCAGCCATCTGGGGGCCAGAGGATCCTCTGGTGCAGCTGTCCGCTTGAGACCCTGCCTCCTCTGCAGGTTACGTGTACTCTTGGAATGTTTAAGCACAGAAGCACCTTAACATTTTAGATGATTATGGAGTATAGGAAGGGGTCCGCTTAACCCTCCTTTAGAGTAGTTATACTTTTTGTCTGTTATACATTATAGACTTCCCTGAGAGATAATATTTGATTAAAGGGTTCTGCTGTTAGAAATAAGTTAAAAAAATTTTATTATAGCCCTGGAATATTGAAAATCTGAAGCCCAGAGGGGCTTGCCAAAAAGTGACTTGCCAAAAAGCATACAGCAGGTTGGCAGCAGAAGTGGGGAAATAAGGACTCAGGACCTCCAACTCCCAGAAAGTCCCTTTAATTCAGGACTATGAGAGGTAAGGCACCAAGTCCCTGCCATCATAACATGAGGAATTGAGACTGTGCCTATTTCAGAGACCAGGAGAGAGCTCCTTGATTTCCTTTTTATCCTCCAGGAGGGTTGGAAATTGTTTTGATTGCTGCTGCAGGTGGTGGGAATGTGTTAAGAATTAAAACGTAAAATACCTGGGACAAGCTGGACAACTGTACTATTGTACTGTAAGAACTAAATATAGGGGCTGGCAGGTGGTGTGGTAGTTAAGGGCACCGGACTCCCACATGGCCAACACAGTTTGAGTCCTGGACCTAGTGGCTTGCTTTCTCACTTTTCTCTCTCTCACTGTGTCCCTCTCTGGTCAAATTAAAAATAAATAAATACATAAAGTTAAATTAAAGCAATTCTTTCAAAATAAATAAATAAATGTAGATAAGTTTGTTGCCTGAAAAAAAATATTTCATGGGACAGAGCATAGAAAAATCTGGGAATCTATGGTTGGAAGAATAGATGGATGACTTTTAGGATAGAAATGAGTTTCAAGAGCCGGAGAATGTGATCATGGTATGATGTACTTCTGGTTTTTCCTTCACTGATCCTTTTGGTGTTTCATCACTTCTGGATGTGAGAAAAAAGTATGATCCCCTTTTCTCCTTCCTGGTTCTTGGCTGAGATGTGAGACTAGGTCTAGTGCATCTTTTCCCCTATTACTTACTTGTCTCGTTTCCCTGAGGGGTTCTTCAGTAGACTGTTTCTCAAACTCTTCAGGCAACAATAATGGCAGGAATCAATAGCCCAAAATAACCCTGTGCTTCCCTTATTAGTAGAGGAATTTACAGTGTCACAAGGAAATCAAATAATAAAATGTTTAAGGACCTGGGATTTAGATTCCAACAGACCAGGTCTAAAGTCTCAGCTCTGACTTTTACCAACATGTGTCTTCAAGCAAATTATTTTTTATCTTACTGAACTCAGTTTCTTTAAATATGAAAGGGATGAGGGCTGGGGACTAATAATAGACTCTACCCTTATAAGATTGCTGTGAGGCTTAAATAAGAAATGAATGTAAATTGTTTTATGTGGTGCCCGGTAAGTCATAAGCATTCAGTTACTGCCTGTTATATTCTTTTTGATACTTTCATTATTTTTCTATAAGCAGGAACTCGTTTAGGTCTCTTACACCATGATCTGAGGGTTGGGCTGTTATTCTAAGAAAGATAGGAAAATATTTTTCTTAATCAAAATCCTACTTATCTTTCATTTTCAATTGTGAATCCTTAAGTTCTGGTTCTATTTTTAATTTCTCATTGAAATCTTTCACCATTCCACACCACTGATCTGTTTCTTCTTTAATCTCCTGATTTACATGTTCCCTGTGCCAAATGATCTAAAAGTGATTTCTAACACTTTTCTCATAGTTTTCTTTGTTATATAGCCCATGAATGCAGTGGTTGAAAGCAGATTTTTAACGTTAATTTTTTTATTATGGACATGCTGAATTTATATCAAAGTAAGACAGAGGGCTCTATGTATCTGCTACCCAACTTCAGCAGTTATCAACATTTTATCAATTTTGTCTCATCCATCTCCCTGTTTCCCTTTTATTTTAGCCAGAATATTTTAAAGCAAATCAATAAATACCATATAATTTCATATGTAAATTGTTCAGTCTATATGTCTAATTGATAAAGATTTTTTCCTTATAACTATAATGCCATCATCATACCTGCTATAATTAATAGTCATTTTTTTATTATTTAACACCCAATACATATTTAAATTTTTATTACCTCAAAAAAATTGTTTTAATTACCGGAGAACATGTGCACTTGCCAGAGAGAGGAGGGAGAGGTAGAAAGTGACTCCCAATAGGTCCTGATCATATCATAATCCCTTTTCTTCCACTTCCCCATCCCATCAGTATTTGGGGAATACATGTGCATATGCCTGGTATATTTTTTAACCTACTGGGACTTAGATGTAAATGATGCTTGGCCATGTGGGATCCAATATACATTTATTATTATTGTTATTTGTATACATGCAAAAACTATACATGATTTAGCTTGTAGAGAGAATTTACCCAACATGAAATACACCTCAGACCAGTCCAGTTGAGAATACTATACATGTTATCATCAACAGGTAAAAAAAGCCATCTCTGTGCCCCACAAATGTCTTACTTCTCTATTTTTGTCCCAGTTTCCTTCCCTACCCTCTTCTCCTCTCCCACTTTTATCCACACTGTCTCGAATGTCAATAACTATTTTCAATGCTTTTATGCCCTCCAATCTTTCAGTCTCTACCATAGAGCCAATGCACAACATTTAACCACTATGTTATAAGGCCAGCCCACCAAAATATTCTTAAACAATTAGTTTATTTGAATTAGGGTTTAAATAAAGCCTATTATTGAACCTAAATAGGACCAGAAATCAGTTGGTTGCTTCTAGAAATGCTAGTCTCTGTACTGTAAGGTTTATTTGAGGAGGAAGGCTTAATTATGGGTAACATCACCTAGGAGACAGGGAGCTCTCTTGCTCAAACTGCCTCCCCAGATGCATTTGGGGATGGACTTTTACTGAGGAATAATTTCCTGTCAAGCTCCCAACCAGGCCTGTACATGCAAATGAAGCATAGAAACTTGTGTAGCTCCTCTTGGTCATCTCGAGCAGCAGTCCATTGGTCCATTGTTGAAACTGGGACTATTCTTTCTGATTGTTTGCTTTGTTGTGTCCCACATCCACACTCCCTCCTTGAAGTAAGAGTCAACCTTAGGTCACTCAGTCTTCTGTTACAATCAAACAAAATATACACATCAGGGAACCAGCAGTTAGCGTAATGGCTATGTCGCTGGACTCCCACGTAGTCGACCGCAGTTCGCGTCCCGGACCCGGTGGCTTAAAACTTACGCTGGGCGCGTGTGCGTGCGTGCCCAAGATCCCGAGAGGAGAATGGAGGAGAAGGGATTGTGGCGTGACCATCCCCTCTGGGGGGTGATTTCTCGCTTTCTGTCTCTATGTCTCTCTCTGTCTGTCTGGCGAGCGCACGCGCCCTACAATGAAAAACCTCTAAAAAAAATGGAAAAATATACACATCATAATTGATTGCTGTATTTCTTAAGTCCTTTTAACCAGGTATAGTTTTTTTTTTTCTTTCCTTGTTTTATTTTTTTAGTTGCCAGAGGGTACATGTGCTTGCCAGAGGGAAACAAAAACAGAGAAAAATAAAGCATTGGGGCATTGGCAGACTGTAATCCCTTCTTCTCCATTTCTCTATCCCGTCAGGATATTGGAAACACATGCACATATGTCTGGTTTGTCTTTCAATATGCTAGTGCCAAGATTAGAACCAAAGTCAACCACGTGGGATCCAGTTCCCTTAACCACTAGGCTATGGGCCTAGCCCCTCTCTTCAAAAAAACGAAGCAACTTTGTTTTATCTCTTCCACTGATGAAATAGAAAGATAATCAGAAGAAGAGAGAGAAAGAGAGAGACACCTTATCTCCAACAGGGTCCTGATACCCTGATTCACACCTAGGCCTAGCCAGTCTCAGATGCCCAACATACACACACGTCCAATATACTCACAGAAGTCTCTGGACACAAACATAGAACCTTCCCTATGAGTTAGTGTTTCATTTTTCCTCTGTGCCACCATCTGGCCGCTCACTTTCCTCATATTTTGAGTGAGTTTTCTAAAAACTCAAAATGTAAACAGAGAAACAAACCAGACTGCATTTCTTATGTAGAAGACTTCCCAATTTAATAAATAAGACACAAACAACTGTCAGTCAGAGGGTCTGGTCAATATGAGATAAAATTAACATGTTGAATTGATATCGGTCTAGCTTAAAGGAGAGAAATGTGATATTTTATTGTTATTGATGTAATATTGGTATTAACTTGTACCTCTAATTCAAGAGATATTTCCATTTGGCCTTGGTTGTTTTTGACTTGTTTTAATACCGCCCATAACTCAGAGTTACTATTTTTTTGGTAAAATCTTTGTAAAAGTTAGCACATGTGCGTATACCTTCCTGGCAGTAGAGATTGGTTGAGAGCATCCATCAGTTTCTTGAGTAAATTTGTATCTCATGAAACATTGGTATAAACTAGAAAGGCACATGAGCAGTTTGGATACTAACTTTGCCAAGTTGTGTTGTGTATCCCTAAGTTACTTTAGTCATCTATTTTTGTTGTTGTTGTTTAGAGATTTTTGTTATAGGGTATGTGCACTCGCTGGAGAGACAGAGAGATAGAAAGTGAGAAATCACCCCCAGGGGGACAGCCACATCACAGTTCCTTCTGATCCATTCTCCTCTTGTGATCTGGGGTAGGCATGCACGTGCAACTGGTATGAGTTTCAAGCAATCGGGTCTGAGATTCAAACAGCAATTTACTATGTCAGAGTCTACCGATGTAACCATTAAGCCACCTGCTGGTCCCAATAATCTGTTTTTAACATGCCAAATTATTTCAAATTTTTTAGAATGCTTAAAATGTCAAATTATTTCAAATGTTTTAGAGGGCTTACTATGTAAGGAAATAATTTATTTTTCAAAGGAATTTATAATCTTCTAATTACTTGTTTAATATGTTTTAGTTTTTCTATTTATTTATTTTAAGTTTCTACCATATGGCACATGTCCTTACCAGAAAGAGACAGAAACAGAGAAGGGAAAGTGAGAAATCACCCCCCAGGAGAGGTAGCCACATTACTAACCCTTCTCCTCCATTCACCTCTTGCAATTTTGGGCACATGAACACAGTGCGTAGCATTGTTTTCAAGCCACCAGGTCCAGGACTCGAACCGTGGTTGGCCATTTGGGAATATAGTACCTTTACCACCATACTATCTGCTGGCCCTGGGTTTTCCTATTTTGACATTTCCTATAATGATTTCTAAGTAGATATCAAGGAGAAGTTAAAATAGTGGTATTGAACTTACTTGGGCTACAAAGATAAATAGCATTTCTTTTCAGCTTAATATTATAGGAGGGGGGAATCTTCAAAAAGCTATTGGGAAATGCATATTATGAAAACTATACATGGACTTCATCTTTTTTTTGCACAAAAATAAATTTGTACTTCCCCACCCCGAGATTTTTAGGGCACTTGTGCTTAACAGAGACAGAAAGTGAGAAATCACCTCCCAGGAGATACGGCCCCGCTACAATGCCTTCTTTATTCTCCTCTCAGGATTTTGGGCATACACACACATACACCCAGAATGAGTTTCAAGCCACTGGGCCTGGGATTCAAACTTCAGTCAATGATGTGGAAGTTCAGCACCTTAACCACTACACCACTTGCTAGTTCCAATAAACTTCTACTTTAATTCCATTTTTCTGTGAACTTTCGGTAGTTTCCTAGTACATGTAAGATATGTCAGATATTCTAATTTTGGTGACATTGAATTTTTGGTGAAAATATTTTTGAATAACCTCTGGATACGTGTAAACACTTTAAATGGATTACAACTTTCATTTTTTTTTCTAATAATGGAAAATGAATATGTAACTAAATATATGGCAATTATGGATCACTTTATAAAAGGATTCTGAATTGCATAATAACTAACAGGAAAAAATATTAGCGGTATTTGTAGTTATTTTGAAAAGATTACAAAGGAAACAATAAAGTAAACTTTAGAATTTTCTTGTTACATTTTGTTTTGCTGTTTAAATGCAAAATTTGTCTTTTAGCTAGGCTTGGTTATATTTTCAGTTAATTATGTCTTAAATTAAATAGTGGTATCAAAAGTATCATTTAAATATGCTAAAAAGATATTGATCAAGCACTCTTAAAGAAATTTAGTATTGCCAGAAGATGTAGTTGATTTTAATGAAATCTAAGATACACTTGTTCTTTAGTTATTTACAATCATATTAGGAAAACAAAAGAAATACACATGAAATTGCAGTTTCTGATAAGGTTATTAAATTACTATCCAGTATCTTCCTGGTCTAGCTATTTGGTTAAAGGTCAAATTCTTCCTGCCACATATTAGAAATTCCATCTGTAATTTTTATTTGAACATTTTCCTCCCTTTTCGAATAATGTAATCCCACCCTAACCACCCACAAAAGAAAAAAAAACACACAAGATTTCTTTGTGTGGTGATGGTATTTTGAAAACAAAAGAACATCCACATGTGATTGGATTGAATATCTGGATGTTTGCACGATGTTGTAATGTAGTCCTTTGGACCATACTTTCGAGAATCTTTCTTGGGAGTCACACTGGACCAGTCCAGGAGTGAAGAAATCCTTGGACTTGAAAACCAGTCTCAATGGCAGAATCTGTTTCCGAAGAGGAAAATGAACCTACAAATGGTGTGTGTGAGGTGGTGTGGTGGGAGGCTGTGTTACAGTGGTGGTAGTGGCAAATCTCACAGACAGAGCAACATTTTAGAAGAGCTCTTTTCTAAAATTGGGTGAGGGAGGAACTCTTTGTCTTTTAGCTTTCAAATTAAACCAGAGGAATAGGCTGTGAGAACTCACATTTGGGCCTAAAATATCTAGCTGCTGTGTCACAGAACTGATGAGTTTTATTTTCCTACCAACTGTAGGAACTAGCCACATCGAAACTTGAATGATTAAAACAACAAAGGAATATTTTTTGCTCTCATTACATGTCCATGGGTCAGCAGAGGGCTTTGTTGTACCACATTATTCCAGGGCCTAGGTTGACAAAGCAGCAACCATCTGGAACATCGCTGATCAAAGTGGTAGAAGAGAAAACAAAACAACCTCTCTAGAGTCTAGCATCTGGATCAGTCTCTGATCGGAAGTAACACCGATCAATTGTGACAGTTTAGGAGTTAATCAAGTTTCACAAGCTAAACTTCCAGTGAGATAAATACAGTCTTACATTTAGTATGTCAAAATCACTTACCTAAGATGAGAGTATATGCAGAAAAGACTAAGAGCTCAGTAGGTCATCAGTGTTATATGACAGCCAAAAATGCAAGTTAATTGCTTTCAGATTGTAGTAATATTCACAACAGAGATCATGGTCTCTAATTGTCCCACTATTCTCCCTACTGGTTAGACCATTCTGGATGTATGTTATCAGATTTGGTAATACTCAAAGAGAGATATTCATAAAGTGAAATTAGTGAAGATGGAAGTGAATGGGAGAACCAAGGATCAGGAAAATTAGCGACCAGCAAGTGACATAATAGTTAAAGTGCTGGACTCATGGTCAACTATGGTTTGAATCTTGGACCAGTGGTTTGAAATTCAAACCAGGCATGTGTTCATGTGTCCAAAATCCTGAGAGGAGAATGGAGGAGAAGGGATTTTGGCATAGCCATTCCCCTGGGGAGTGACTTTTTGCTTTCTGTATCTCTGTCTCTCTGGTGAGCACATGCACCCTATTGCAAAACAAACAAAGCACTCTCAAGAAATAAGGGGTCAGGAAAACTAAAACAAAAGGAATAAATAGGAAAACTAAGAGAAGATAGAGACGTGATGTCCTGACTGCCTCTAGTAATGTAGAGAAGAGCTTCAACCTAATTCTATGTATATAGCAGATAGAATGGGACCATGCTTGTAAGTTAAAGAAGGATGATTTCTATTCAGTATAGAGAATTTAGCAATAATTAAACTGTCTAACAATAACATGGACTATAAGGTGAGGTCTCTGACTCTGTGAGATTGAACATGCTTTTAAATATGATTTTATTACTATCTGATTTTTTTTCAGTCTTTCAAAGTTGACTACATTCTGTTTTGTGCAGTTAGGCTATTTTAATCTTAGTTAGAATCTTTGAGATTGGTAATTGGTCTTTGGAAAATGTTTTTTAATAAGTAAAAACATAAATTTTTAAAGTTCTCTTTTATGGATCATTGTTGACTTATGTTGAAGTCACTTAACATATTCATAGCTAGATCATCCCTTACAATTTTTATGACCTTGGTAATTTCATTACTTAATCTTGCTGACCTTAAATACGTGCCTCTGTAAGAAGGACATAATACTTGCATTGCTCAGAAGATTAAATTCAATGCACATGAAGAGTATCACGGTGTCTCGCACATAGTATCTACAACATGAAGCTATCATTGCTATTAATCCTTTCTTTGGCTTTTGTTTTACTAAGACTAACACTGTTTATTTAAGACTTTTAGATTTTTCGTCAGCTTCTTTTCACTATTCCTCTTGAGTTGCTTCAGATTTCAGATAAAGTGGAGAAGAATATCATTAATTTTAAGGTCTGCTCTATTAATTTGCATTTCCCATATTCAAACAGTCTAGAATGAAATGTTCCTGTTTGTAGCAGCCACCACTGATTTTCTGAACAGTGAAGCCCATCATCTACAATATCCAGCTGCATAACTGATCTTTGAACGCTTGTTCATCTTGCTTCGTGCACACTTAAGAGTTTGGGACCATAGGCTACTGCATTGGTATGTGCCCTTTCTTAAGGCCTTTTTTCATCATTGAAGACTTTTTAAGCTTTTCTTGGATGACTATCTATAGTGTGAAGCTGAGATAATCTCATTAATTTTATCTTTCCATTAATCCACAGAAAATTCAAAGAAATCTCACCTTAGCTTCTTTGGGGATGGGGGGGGGATAAGCTTCAAAAACAATAACTTTTACAAGCATTGAAATTTGTGCTTTTTATTGTCTCATTTTTCCTTTGGCATTGACCAAAAAACTGGTACTGCAAAGAATGTTGGAGGCAGCTGGCTTTAAATGCCCAGTACTAGGTTAAAATGTGGAGAATTATATTGTGTGCATGTCTTCTTTTGCAATGCAGTTACAAAACCAGTATAAAGGCACATTTCTGCACCTGGAAGGCAGGCTTCTATTCATATCTTTCTCACCTGTTGTGCTCAGGTGCCAATTTGGCTTTATTCCTCATTGGGTCCAAGCTGATGGCTTTATTCCTTAGGTTTGGAAGGAATTAATTCTTTACCTCTCTACAGGGACCAGTGAAACCTAACTACGATGTGATACAGAGAAGCATGGGGCCTTTGGAATTTATGAGTCATAGCAATCAAATCTGGAAATAGTCATGTATTCCCTTTGCCTGGAAGCATTTTATTGAGTATTCAGTTCATGGTTATAGCTCTTCCCTAGTGCCAGTTGGTAAGTCAGTTAAAAAATTGTTCATGCAGCCATTGTGTGAAGAGAGCTATGCTGGCAAACACTTCAGTGTAACAGACATTTATTACCAAACTGAGCAAAACATTTCCATAAATGTTCAGGGTTTTTTCCTTTAGAACAGTCCTCAAAGGGCCGATTGCACATGGCCTCCCCACTTACTCACACATTCACTAGCACTCCCTTGACTAATTGGTGTTAAAGTGATGATGGGAGCATGTTTTCAGTTTTTTTAGGAGGGACTTACTTTTTTTTTTTTTTTTTGCTGATGGATTTCTTTAGTTTCCTCTTAATTTCCTTAGAAAACTTGGGGAAAATTCCTATGCTAATATTCACAACTGTATTATTCTAATGTTTAGAAAATGAAGGAAAAATTAAGATATTTGATTTTTTCACTCTCTGTGTGCGCTTCCTTATGCAGGAGTAAGTTAATAGAAAAATTCAGGTAACTTAATATTAGTAATTTTCATATTTAAAGTGTTAGGCCTCTTCTTCATTTATAAAATCAGACTGATAAGCAGTGTAAGTTGTGAAGTTAAAAGAAGATTGTTCACTAAGCCTTTAATCCATGCCTACAGCATTGCAAATGATTCTTGTAAGCAGTTGAAGTAGGAAGTGTATTATTCCCCTTATTTCTTACCCTCTGCCACTTCCCCCCTCTCCTCCCACACTGTCTCTGGTATCTGCAGTTGCTTTTCAGTCCTTTATAAATTTTTTCTCACATTTTATTGATTCACAAAATACCTTAATTAATATAACTACTTTGAATAGCAAGTTCAGCTGATATATACATATCTGTGAACACATGTTGACTTTAGCTGTGAAACTGTGTGAGTAGAATGAATATACTATCAAGTAGCACCTAGTTGAGGCTATATAGCTTACTGTGGTCATTAAATAGGCTTTTTAATATGTTTTTTAATTTCAAGAAAGGTAGTTTTAGCTTTAATAAATCAAAATAAAAAATGTTCAAAGAACCTTGCTTAAGACTTAAAGCCAATAAATAGGCTAGGATCCTATTCAAATGGTAGGTACATGGACCTGTCCACAACTTAAGAGGAGACAAAAATCCTGAGCTCTGGATAACAAAGCATAAAAGAAGATCAGTAATGTTTTAGTCAAAAGTCATAATATGGTATTTTACCAGTTTAGACTCATGTACTTAATCTCTCTTCGGTTGTGGTCCAATCTTTCTATTTAAATTCTGGAAGATAATGTTCAACTCTGAACTTGTCCCTATCATTAAGTTGGCTATGTTCTTAGTTGTTTTTGAACTCTTATTTCTGTACGTATGACTTTAGTTTTCCTGATATAACAATCCCTTCAGAACTTCTTGGAGAACTGGTCTGGTGTCGGTAAATTCTTTCAGATTTTGTTTATCTGAGAATGTTCTTGTCTTCTCTTCCCATATGAAAAATAATCTTGCTGGGTATAGTATTCTGGATTGAAATAGTTTTTTACTTAACACTTTGAGTATATTTTCCCATTCTTTCCTTGCTCACATTGTTTCTGATGAGAAGTCTGCTGTTAGCTTGATGGGATATCCCTTGTAGGTAACTTGATGTATCTCTCTTGCCAATCTTGGTATCTTGTCTTTGTCTGTGGTTTTGATCAATCTGGCTATAATATATCTTGGAGAAGATCTTCTTGGGTTGATCCTATTTGGAGTCCTTTGTATTTCTTGGGTCTGGATCTTTGATGCCTCTCTAGGTTTGGGAAGTTTTCTTCTAGGATTTCATGGAATAGATTATCAATGCCCTTATTAGTCTCTTCACTTTCTGGGACTGATTATACAATCTGTTTGGACATTTAAGGGTATCTAGTATTTCTTGTATATTATTCTCATTTGGGGGGGGGGGCTCTTTTCTCAGTCTTGATGGTGGATTTTACTAGTCCAGTGATTCTGGCTTCTCTATCTGAGATTCAATTTTCTGTATGATCTAGTCTGCTTTTAATACTTTCAAGGGAGTTTTTGATTTCCTGTATTACAGCTTTCATCTCCAACAGTTTCATTTGGTTCTTTTTCATGGTGTGTATTTCCTCTTTCAGCTCTTACAAGAACTTCCTCACATCCTGGAATATGTCAGCTCTTTTCCTCTAGAGTTCATTGTCTCTCTTTACTTCCATCTGTTAGCTTTGTCACTATGAATATTCTAAATTCTTTATCAGACATTTCCATGAGTTCCATTGTATTGTCTGTGGATGATGAGAAGTTATTCCTTTCCCTTGGGGGAGAAGTATTTTCTTGGTTTCTCTTATTTCTTGTGCCCCTACAGTGATTTCTAGTCATTGAATGCGTTGTTTTTTCCTAGTTTCTAGAAGTTCAATCTGAGCGATCAGAGGTGTGCAGGAAGAGGTTATCTGCAAACTCTGTCATTCAATTTTTCTCTCTTTGTGTGGCAGATTCAGTGGGAATTGAGGACTGTATTACCCTAATAGTATTTTGATGCTTGGTTACGTTTCACTTAGACCTGTCTAGACACTCAGCATGTGGAAGCTGAGCAGCAAAGTGGTGAGGTAAAAAAATAAGATGAGAAAACATAGAAAGAGAAAGAAGAAAAAAGAGGGGAAAAAAACAACAAAACATTTATTCATTTATTTTAAAAAATTAAAACAAAAAATTAAAACCACATAGTTTGCTAGATCTCAGTTCCCATGGAGGACTCAATCTTCTTCTGAAGGCCTGCTGTCCTTTTTGTCTCTCCTAAATGGGAAGAGGGGAGGAGATTATTAGCAAGATAAAAAAGGATTTCAGAGCCAAGAAAATACTTTACCTTAATTGTTTTTTTAATTATAAAATGAAAAGACAAAGACAAAGAGAAGGATAGAGGGTCCTCTACCAAGGTGAAGTCTCAGCAGAAAATCTTCATTTCTCTTATTTCCTGAAAGCACTAGATCTCAGCTCCCAAAGAAGACTCAGTCTTTTTCTGAAGACCTGCCTTTTCACCTCTCCAAGGTGACTTCTCAGCAGAAAATGTTCATTTCTCTTATTCCCTGAAAGCTCTCTATCTCAGCTCCCATGGAGGACTCAGACTTCTTCTGAAGGTCTGCCTCTCCTAAATAGAAGAAGGAGTCATAAATTCTTTAGAGACATGTAAAGGGAGTGTGTGCTTCACATTAACCAGACCATAGAAGGAAAATAGAGATTTCATTAAAAAGAAAAACACAGTGACTTCCTTTCAAGGCCCTAACCCTACCTACCTGTAAGTGGGGCTAACTCCTATCTCATTAGTCCTGATTCCTAAGATATTTCTTCATCTACTCAGATATTTGCTCTCCTACTGACCTCAGTGATAGGTCAGAGCACTGCTGCAAACAGTACGGATTGTGACTGCAAAGTACGAAGTGAGAAAATCAAAAATGTTTTCAGGTAGTCACATTCCTACCCTGTCTACCAATTACACCCTAATCCCCAAAACTCAGCCCGCTTCAAAAGTTTTACAGATTGTGACCAACAGATAGTGTAATGGTTATGTTGTTGGACTCCCACATAGTTGACGCAGTTTAAGTCCTGGACCTGGTAACTGATGACTATGAAAGTGAAAGGAGGCAGACCAGTACCTGCTCTGCTCATAAGACCGTCTCTTTTTTCCTTTACCTTTTCAAATTCGCAGTTTCCTCAAATACCAAATAATAAGGTGGTTCAGACAGAAGATTCTAGAGCCAGACGTTTTTGGAATTCTGGCTTTGATGCTTTTTAGCTATATAAACTGGAACACGAGTATAATATTTATAAAAGTGTGATACTGGTCCAAGCCTGGGGAACTATACTAATAGAATAGAATAAATTCCCAAGCAGACTAACTTATGATTTATTATAAGACTGATACTGAATTTAGTACTTAAGCTCTATGTATCTCAATTTTCCTCAAATGCAGAATAAGTTTCTCTCTGTGGTAGTGTTGTGAGGAGTAAGTGAAATAACACCAATGTATTTAGATATCAATGTATATGAAATCTAATAAGTTGTAGCTATTGTTTTTGTTATCTGTTTTTCAATGAAATGTTTCCTGGTTCCAGGCCTCAGTCAACTTCCCATGAAATTTCATAATCCTCATTCTGCATCATTTATTTTGAGACTTATTTACTGCTCTGCTTTGTTACCAGATTGTATTGTATGTTGTTGTTGTCTCCAGCTATTGAAACTCTTTGAGGACAGAGATTACATAGACTGCATGTATTTGTTTCTCTAGTCTCATGACATCTAGCACAGCATTGAGGTCAAGGTGGCATTCAGTCTGTGCTCATTAGCTGACTGGGCAATCACTCACTTTGGGAGTTAGGCAGTGCCTGACAGGAGATTTGCATTTAGCCTTCTAAGACCGGAGATAATAGCAATTCTATATTTTTTAGCCTTAACTGGTATCAGATTCTACTTTTACATTTTTGGTAAAAAGCCTTGGATTTTATGAATTTTTAGATATTATACCTAATAGAATCCACGCAAAAGTAAATGTTATAAGGAAACCTGTGGTTTTTGACCTCCCTTTCACCTCGAGAGACGTTAAAGAAGACAGGAAAGAGTATGTGATTTGGTCATCCATGAATGAGTAAAATGTTCTCATCCATATTGTTCCTTTGGGTCTGTTTAGTTTAAGTATCTTACATGACAACCTAAAACTACAAGGTTTTTCCCTTTCTCCCCCCCCCCCTTCTATTTCTACTTTACCTCTGGATACCTTGAAAAATATGTTTTTTCAAAATCCTCTTTCTTTCACAAGAAAAGATTTCAGGTTTGTTGAATATCTGGAAGGATATCTGCCCTTCTTTCTATTTCAAACTAGTCTCAAGGTGCTTTCTTTCCCAAGAGGTAGCCAAAAACTACTGTACTGAAATGGTCATTTGTGAATACAGTAATTCTCAGGAGGCATAAATTCATATCCTGTTCTCACTGTGTATTTTATTAACTGTTAGAGTCATTCTACTGCCAGACCCTGGCTAAAAGCTGACTTGGTGCCCAGTGCTAACAACTGTCTTTAAAGGCTTATGAATAGGGTCATAAACACTATTTACATTAGTAGAAATGCATACTTTTAATATTTCCACTACCATTTCTCCCTCCTGTTCACTCTCACTCTCATGAGCAGTGCTTAATAAGTGCGTGGTTACTCTGCACTTTCCTCATTTTTTGTTGTTGTTGTTGTTCATGAGTAGATAAATTTGTTACTTAAACTTTAGTTTTAATAATCAAGTCATGCTTATATCCTGGATTTCAGTCTTTAAATGACCTGAACTTTTCCAGATTTTATGCCCTAAGGTTTTTTTCCCTTCTTTTTAATTAGGGGTAAAAATAATAAAGCTGGATTATAATGCAAATAACCAAAAAGTTAAACTATTGCTTAGTGTGCATTGGCTGAAGTCTAACTGCAACAGAGCTTTGTCAGGCATAGCAAGACCATGGAGTACTCTCTAGTTCATTAGAAAGTTGATGCTCACTTTTCAGGTGTCTAAGATACTAAGTAAGTATCACTTCACATCAGAGAAATGTAAAAATAAAGGTGAGGGAGGCAACTCATTCTTGATTTCCCCCCAGATTTACAGGAGAGGGATACTGAACAGTCAAAAAACATTATTCCTGATGTTTCAAAATGTGAACCTTATCCTGTTAAACTATGTTTTAGATGACAAATCTGGGAAAGAAACAATATCATGTTACTTTGATGATGACTGGCTTTGTACTAAGACTCTATGGTAATACATGATAGATATCATTCAGAAAGCTTTCAAGTTTCTGTAGGAGAGGGCTTATATTCAGTTCACAGACAGATGAAAATTCCCTCATTCAGCATGACAAGCACACTGGTAAGTTATGAAATCAGAATAATGATGGCAAGGGTTATTACTAAAAGTCTGTCCTACAAAAAAATGTATGGCAAAGAAAGATAAAAACATGTTTCCTTGGCCTTCATGATAAGAGAAACTAAGGCATAACTGCTGATTATATACTTATTTTTTTAAATTCTATTTGACTATGCCTTTTATATTCTGTCTTTACAACTGATTTTAGTATTAAATTTGACCTGGAAATGCTTTTAAGCCTATGTAATATTGGCAGCAAGAAATTCTGACAAGCCACCTATTCAACAGAAGTAATTCTGAGTAATGCTTAAATGCATTAACTTTGGAAGTAGGTAGAATAATATTTTATCTTGGCAATAGGAACCTGAACAAGTTCTCTACAAATCTCTCTCTCTTTTTTTAATCGGTAAAATTTGGATAATAGCAGTACCTATGTGATTGTATTAGTGTGATAATTAAGTAATTCATAATAGTATAGTGTCTGGATCATAATAAGCTCTTAATAAATATTGCCCACAGGACCAGTAGGTAGCATGGTGGTTGAGGCATTTGACAAACCCAGATGGCCGACCATAGTTCAAGTCCCAGACCTGGTGGCTTGCTTTCTTACTTTCTCTTTGTCTCTCTCTAGTCAAATTGAAATAAATAAATGAATAAAAATAAATAAATAATTTGAAAAATAAATAAATAAATATTACCCATTATTTTCCAATTATGTTCTCTTATGAATTCCTTTGTAATAGAATATTCACTTCCTTTATTTATCTCTTATAATTTGTCTAAACATTTTGGTGTTTGGAAAAATGAAGTTAGTAGGATATCTAGTGTTCATCATTACTTTGATTTTATACTGGCGGACGTCAATCATTCTGTTGGCTGGTTCGGGTAACCTTTTCCCTAGCTACTACTAGAGAAACACATCGACTGGTGTTTCAGTTTTAGAGTATTAAATCTGTTCAAAATAATTGATGTTGGGAACCAGCAGTTAGCGTAATGGCTATGTCGCTGGACTCCCACGTAGTGGACCTCAGTTCGCGTCCCGGACCCGGTGGCTTCGAACTCATGCTGGGCACGTGTGCGTGCGTGCCCAAAATCCCGTGAGGAGAATGGAGTAGAAGGGATTGCGGCGTGACCATCCCCCCGGGGGGTGATTTCTCACTTTCTGTCTCTATGTCTCTGTCTGTCTGGCGAGCGCACGTGCCCTATAGCGAAAACCTCTCAAAAAAAATAAAATAATTGATGTTCACTTAAGGTTATCACTTAAGTGTTTTGATTAAACAATGCGTTATTGCCATTAAGCCCAGTTTATAACAAAAGATTGTTCCCAACTGCTTTAGAAAAGAAAATTGACCAGTGGGTACGCTTTTTTAAAAAGCATTGTGACTTTTGGTCTGTAAATGAAGAAGGGTGGGCTTGTACCTTACCATAAAGAGAGTAAAAGACTGTGAATATAGATTGTAACATTAAGTATAGTGACCACTGTAGGATGGATTCTTGTTGGGGAGATGGAAATAAAAGAGATTCATTGAGTGAAATACGTGGATTCAAACAGGAAGACTTAGGGGCATTTTCTTCTGACTCTACTACCTTCTTGCCTCAAGATTTGTAGACTTTATATATGCACAAAGTATGAAGGAGAATCCATTTTAAAATTTTGTTTTGTTACTGATTTTTTTTTAAGTGATACAAACTCTTCCTTGTGAAGCTATTCATTTTACCCCATGAAAATTGAATCTTCTCTTCAGAAGTATTGATAGCTCTTCTTGCTTTGAATATTCAGTGGAAAGAAGCCCTGATGTTTCTGTGCCAATATTTTCTCCACTCTGGAACTGCTTGAGTGAACATAGCACATCACTTTTTTCCCCTGGAAATCACAGTTTCTCATTAAAATCTTTATTTGAAATACACATACAATTCCATAAAGTTTCTGAGGTAAGTATGAAACTAATAGTCCATTAAGAATAAGGAATGATTGACATGTATTTTTATTAACCTTTCGGCTAAAAGGGACATTATAATACCATTCAAAGTCATCAGGCATGACTGCCTAATGCCCCACCTAACCTAGCCTCTTGTTCATTTTCTTATTAAATCTGCCATGGAAGAGATTATGTCAGAATCTCCTTTACTAATCTGTCCCAATGCCTTAGGAAGAATCAGGGAGCATTCTTCTAAGTGTGTTGATATTTTTTCTGGTTGAAGCCACTTCATGTACTGTTGACTGTCTTATTCATGTAGTAACTGTTAATCATAATGCAGATTGCTGACATTGTTCTTGATGCTGTGTGTATAACAGAAGTTGTATCACAAAGAAGTTGATGGATACAAAGAAATTGTGCCATGGGACCAACAGTTAGCATAATGGCTATGTTGCTGGACTCCCATGTAGTCGACCGCGGTTCGAGTCCTGGACCCGGTGGCTTAAACTCACACTGGTCACGTGTGAGTGTGTGCCCAAGATCCTGAGAGAAGAATGGAGAAGAAGGAATTGTGGCATGGCCATCCTCCCTGGGGGATGATTTCTCACTTTCTGTATTTCTGTCTCTTTTTGTCTTTCTGGTGAGCGCACGTGCCCTATAGGAAAAACCTCTCAAAAAAAAAAAAAAAAAAAGAAAAGAAAAGAAAAAAGAATAAAAATAAAAGAAAAAGAAATTGTGCCACAAATTACATTGTAATGTTGAAATCTCTTTGAGTTTGAAGATGATTGTTAATTGTCAAAATTAATGCTTTACCTGCCCTTTCTTCCACCACACACACCCATACATATATACAATACTAGTTTGCTTTTAATATCTGTTATGCAAGTAAATTCATAGTGGAAACAGAGCTATTAGTGTAATAAAGTGTTTTAGTGAAAGTGAATTTTATTAAACACAATTGCATTTTCATACATCTGAAAAGTAGTAATGTATATGTGAGAGAAAGTTCTTTGTTTAGGAGTTGAAAGTATAAATTAAGAATAAATTCTGTAAAGAAAATTCCATTTTCTGAAGTAGACAAGTGATTTAAGCAACAGTTTGTTATTGAACTGCCTTACAAACACCTTCTATATTAAAGAAAGAAAGAAAGAGAGAGAGAAAGAGAGAGAGAGAGAGAGAGAGAGAGAAAGAAAGAAAGAAAGAAAGAAAGAAAGAAAGAAAGAAAGAAAGAAAGGGAGAGAAACTCGGTCATCATAAAAGACTGAAATCAGGCATAGACTGAGAATTAAAGAAGTAGTTAAAAATTTTGACACTTTTACCAAAAAGTTTCAAACCATCAAACCCAAAAGATAGGGGCAAGTTTTCACTTACTGTAGCCACCCCAGCCTGTTTACTTTCAAGGAAACACATTTGATTGCTTGCATGTGAAGGATTACGACTTCCATAGAGCCCTTAGGAAGAATGTTAGAGAGGATTTATTGGTCCAGCCCTGTGAAACTGTCCTCTGGCTCCTCTGTCAGACCCTCCAACAGGAAGTCCTTTAAAGCAATGTTTTAGCTCTACCACTGACATCTCCCTATAAACTAATGTGAGGTTTGGCATAGAAAGCTGTTTACTTAGGTGTGTGAAAGTTTTGGCTGTTAACTCGGAGAGAAAAGTTATGTCTCTGCCTCCCTTCAGAGACCCTCTAAAGACTTGTTTGACAGAGTGAACACCCATTACACAAGAAAGAGGGGCTGGGACATTCTTGTGCAAAACTAAGTGGTGAATTTCTCTCTGACATTTCCCTCCCATTTCTTTTGCCTGTAAGCCCTGACTCCTCACCTAGGGCAAAATTCAGGTACCCACCCTGGGCTCTTTTTGCCAGGATTTTGCTGTCATCTAATTATCAGCTGACACCCTTTCTCTCGTTTTCCTCCATTCTATTTATTTTATTTATTTTTAGAGAGTTTTTTTTTTCTCTTTTTCTTTTCTTTTTTTCTGTAGGGTGCATGTGCTGGCTGGAGGACAGAGAGACAGAAAGCGAGAAATCATCCCTCAGAGGGGATGGCCACACCACAATTCCTTCTCATCCAGTCTCCTCTCAGGAGTTTGGGCACATAATGCACATGTACCTGGAGTGAATTTCAAGCTGGGACTTGTTTCAAGCTGGGTCTGGGACTCAAATCACACTCAACTATGTGGGAGTCCAGTGATGTAACCATCATGCCATCTGCTGGTCCCTCCTTCATTCTTTTAAGGAAGTTATCTTTGTTCCATCCTATCAGCTAGAGCTGATAAATGTTCCCAGGAGCACTTAAATTTTAATGGTACTTAATTAAGAATGTTGAAACATCTTCAGAACATAAAAGAATAAAACCCAACTGATAGAATTTGCAATCCCATGATGAGTCTGAGAGAGATATTTATAGACTTACAAAAGTTAATCACCCCATAAAAGTGACCACCTACTAACTTTATATTCAAGGCTGAACTGGGGGCAGATGGTCATTTCTCTAAAAGCACTTAGGGGAAGAAAATTATACATTTATAATATATATAATCTATACTGCATATAGATAGATAGATAGATAGATAGATAGATAGATAGATAGATAGACAGATAGATAATGCACACCCAGGGCCTGTAATTTTTCTTAAAATACTAAGATTTATTTTGAAATCACACAGCCTTTCAAATGTTTCTGTAATCATATCTTGGCTGGCTGCACAGTCATTCTACATCATTAACTAAGGTGGTTTTCTGCATTAAAAGCTCATTTTCAACCAAATCTTTGAACATAGTATACTTGTTTGACTTCCAGAAAACAAGTTCTTAAAATGCCATAACTTCTGTTGAGAAAGATGAGCAAGTCACAGATTCTATGCTGCCACCTTTTCTTTATCCTGAATGTGTAGTATACTTCACAGATCACAGACTCAGGACCATACCCCAGGAATAACTCCAGCAGTGTCTATGCATTCACATAATTTGTAATTCCCACAAAGTAGATGCCTTAGTATAGAAGAACAGTGGGATGATGATGTGGAGACTCAGTAGGAATGAAAGCAAAGACAAACAATGAAGAGAAGAGTGTATCAGGCATTTAGATAAACAAAAAATAAATAATTAAAAGTTGTAAAACATTTACTCTGTAGCTATCGTAAGAAAGTAATGGTGGGAACCAGCAGTTAGCGTAATGGCTATGTCGCTGGACTCCCACGTAGTCGACCGCGGTCGTGTCCTGGACCCAGTGGCTTAAAACTCACGCCGGGCGCAGGTGCGTGCGTGCCCAAGATCCTGAGAGGAGAATGGAGGAGAAGGGATTGCAGCGTGATCATCCCCCCTTGGGGGTGATTTCTCACTTTCTGGCTCTCTGTCTCTCTGTCTGGTGAGCACACGTGTCCTATAGCCAAAACCTCTCAAAAAAAAAAAAAAAAAGAAAAGAAAAGAAAAGAAAAGAAAGTAATGGTGAGTGTTGGTGTTTTTAACTAATTAATTTTCTTATTTATTTATTTTTTTACATTTAATCCCTATAAAGCTCTACAACATACACAATGAATCTTCCCAGCTTAAATATAGCCTTATAGTACAGGCTCTCAGGCCAGAACATCTGTGGAACTAAAATAAAAGGCCAATAATTCAGAGCCTAACTATTGCCAACATCTCCACTCTCCTTCCTTCCATTCTCAGCACCAGCAATGCGCAATACATTAAAAAGGTGTTTCAACTGTCAGGAAGTGTGATTGATTTTTTTTTTCTCATATGTAAAAGTTTGCTCTGCACTGGAACAAAAACAAATGCTTTCTTCACAACCAGGTCTGGGTGGAACCTTTGTATTAATTTAATACCCATCAAGGGACAGCCTTTTCTCTCCATGGAAACAGGGAAAGCAACCTACGATTACAAAAATATTTTTGGCCTTTCTGTTTCT
>NW_006159715.1:3633323-3677042 GCF_000334495.1 Tupaia belangeri chinensis | reverse complement strand
CTCTAGAACCCTTTGGAATCTCACTCAAGACTAGAAAAACCTCACTATTCACACAGTGGTCTATCTATTGTATTTATGGGACCAAAATGGAATGAAAAAAAATGAAAATCTGATGATAAAGTACACATGCATGAAATTGTACATATTAAAGCTATATGTTCAGTTTTTTACACGTCAATAATATCTCAATAAAGTAACTTAAAAACAGGAAAGTAAAAGAAACATGAAGGCCTGGATCAGGTGGAAATTGAGCTTGCTAGGAGCTCAGAATATATGGTACTATGCTTGGTGTTCTGTTTTTCCATCCCTCAAACTGACTTGAGTCAAACAGTCATCAAGATAGAAAAGATCATATATTATTGAACTAGGAAAAGAAAAGCACAGCTTGGAGCCACAGGCCAGAATTAAGGGTTAGATATCTTTTCATTTAATGTGATTACAAATGGTAAAGTGATTACCATTAAGTAGTTACATAATTATTTAGTTCAGATAAAAGATCGTCCCTCAGTTTGTAACTTTACCAAGAACAGAACATCGGAAAATTCACTTTACAAAGGGCACAAGGATCTGATGTAAGTATAAATAGTCACAAAGTAAATTACAAATTGAGATTTTATATTACATAACTCTCTATTACTTGGATCTTTCAAATCCACCAAATAATTGATTGTTTTTGAAAAACCTATGTTCAATATAATTGGATCAGTAATTAAATCTAAGTAACATTTCCCAAGGACTTTTGTAATAAAGTTATTATTTCCAGTTCATATGGTATGGTTTGCAGTTAGTTCAATGATGATTTTTTTTTAATTAAATTCCTGAGTTCCCATGAGGTCAAATTGCATGGAATAAAAAGTGAGGAGGAGGTCGTATTGTCTTGCTGCAATTTGGTTTATTACTACTCTTGGAATGGAATTGGATATAAGGAGGCTCTTAATCTGAAGGTAAAATTTATGATTTTGGTACCATTGTAGTGCATTTATGTGATTTTTGAGATTTAGGGACATCTGGAAAAAATGTAAGTACTGAGTGGGTAGGCAGAGGCCCTTGACAAATATGTGTGCCTTGTGATCTAAATGATTATTAAGATTTATGTGTATTTCCAAAATGTAAAGAATGGAATTTGTTTATCGGAGGCTGTTGTTACTCTCCTATATTGCCTATTGGATGATTTGACTATTGCTACTTCTGTTTCTTTTGGAGAAAGAAAAAAGAAAATTATTAACCATTAGATCTGGAGTAGTTTAACAACTGAAGAATAAAAAAGTACACCGAGGGTCAAGTTAGAGGGATCTTTGCTCCATCTATTCACCATTCAATATGAAGTATTTTATTATCTACATGGGCAAGAAAAAAAGACTACATCTACTCATATTCTAGGGATAAAAAAATGTATTCGTGCTAACCAGTCAACATAATAGCATATTCCCCATATTGAACTTACTGAGACAGGAAAATACTTAAAAAACCTAGGCCATAGCAACCTCTTTTTTTTTTGTTAACTTCTATTATATTTGCTGTAGTATAATAGTCATTTAGTCATTTGGCACGTATACACAATACCATCTCTATCTCACTCACCTGTACAGAGATAGCACAAAATATATCCCCAGGATCTTCAAAATGTTCATATTATGAAAAGAACTATGAATAGATTTCCAGATTTTTGCACTTGAATTCCATGTTTCCATGTACTTTCTGAAGGCCCCTTGTATGTGAGATTACCACTCTCAATCCTTCCTTCCTCCCTTACTTCCTTACATCCTTTCATTTGTCAGTAGCTGCCTATGCTCATCAGAGACAGGGAGAGGGGAGAGGGAGAAAGCACCCTCAATGATGTGTGGTCACGCCCCAACCCCTGCTCTGTTTCTCCACCCTTTCAGAATTTTGCCACACATTTGCTCCACGTGGTTTTCAAGCTACCAGAGCTGGATTCAGACCTTACCATCAGCCTGTGGGATCTGGCTCTGTTACCTACTAGGCCATGAGGCCAGCCCATGGTGGAATTTTCTTATAACAATCTTTGATGAAACTTAAATCCATAAATATTAAATTAAAAAGCATTCTTTGGTGAGGGAAATGAAGTAGATTATGAAAAACGAACATACCAGCCGCCTTGCCTACCCAGGGTCATTGCTGAAAGCTCAGCAGAGCTAATGTGTATGAAAATGCTTGGAAACCTTAGATAGTTATTTCCTTAAATATCACATACATTACATATTGAGTTCCTGCTACTTGGAAGGCTAACATTGGTCACAGATAAATTGAGTGAACCTTACTGAGTAGTTCCTGGGCTGTGCTCAGAACATGGAAGACTCAAAATGGAAGGGTTTCTAGGGATTATCTAGTTATGCAGGAATCTCTCTCACAGAATTCCTGAGAGAAAGCATTTGAGACTTCAGACATTTTCAATTCTCAGGTAGCCTAGCCTATTATTAGACAGATTTAGGTTTTGGATTTGTTCTTTATGTTGAACAGCCTGGAGACTAGAGAACCATGGTAGAAGTAGGGATTAGAAACTTTATGTTCTTAATGTCGATTCTTTGCCTTTTTAACTTCTACTCATTGGCACTGATTCTGCCATCGGGAGCATGAGTGAAATAATCCTGCCACCTTGTACTTGGCTGCCTTTGAATCTATGATGTCATTCTTAAAATGTCCCCCCCCCCAAGAGGCTAAACATGTCTATTTCTCTCATTCATCATTTGAGATAATTTCCAGACATCATCTTGGTTGCCTTTGTCTGGATTCATTGTTTTGACAGTGTCCTTTTTATAATACAACATTTAGAAATAAACACAGTGTCCTTGAGCTGGCCTGACTAATAAATTAGATTATGTTCTGGAAAATTTATTTTAAATTTTAATTTCATTTCTTTTTTTTAAAGCTTCAGAATTATATTTGAGATATGTGTTTATGATTGACCTCTGATTATATGCTGTTTCTCAAATTGTTTACCGATGTCATTTTACAAGCAAGTTTGATGTATCACATGAGTAATGATTGGATGAGGTAATAGATACAAAGGCTGTTTATGTCATAAAACATGGCACAAATATGAGATGTTGTAATTAAGGTTCTCATATTTTTAGCATGTCAGCCCTGAAATCGTTGAAATCCCTGTGCATCCAGAGAACATAATTGGGTGTCATTTTATTTAAGCAAATTAACCAAATGACTTTCAATTCACCAAATGTCTTTCCCTGCCTTTTTCCTTTTTCTTGAAATAAATGACTTGTACCAACTTTTTTGGTAAATTGATCCAAAAGTAGTTATTGAGTGCTGACAAATGTACTACAAAGAACATTAGTGGATACAAAGAAATCTTAGACACTCTTGTCACCAAGAAGACCCATGACTCTAGTAAATCTTACTTTGGATAAATCTGTGGACTTGTCTTTGTTGCTCTCACCAAAATATTCTTCCTGTAGCAGAGAGAATTTCAGCCTGGGATATTGGAAAAGAGTAGTGTACACAGCAAATGCACGATCTTATGGGTCTAAATCTCATTTTCTAGAAGTGAAGGCAGAAACAAAGAGGGACAAATTATAGACCAGAGGAGGAGAAGGTAAAAATGTGAGAGGAAACAAGAAAACAGAGCGGAGGGGAGAGTACCCTAGGAAGGGTGAGTAGAAGTAAACAGATAAGCACAGGGACACTAAGGAGGCGTCTGTAACTGAAGGAAAGTTAAAAGACATGCTCTTGGCCTGGCCCAGGGGAACTGAAGGCAGAGGGCTCCAGGACAGAGATTTCAACCAAAAGATAAGATAAGGAAATTAAATAGATCTGTGCTGGCAGGACAAACCCATGGCTCCATAACGAAAATGAAAATGACACTCTGCCTTGAACTTGAGTGAGAATATGATTGCAGATGTCACCAGTCAGCATGGATTGTTTATTACCTCACATTATAAGCCCATAACTATGAGGTGCCAGGTGGATTTAGTGCCTCAGTGATGGGATCATGGCCCAGGCTGACCCTTCTCACCCTTCTGTTTTTCCAGCCTCAGCATGTTAGCTTTTGTTCTTAGTCTTGTTCCTTATGGCGTTAAGATGGTTTCAGTAGTTCTGACACCACTTCTTCATTATAATTGTGCAGATATATGGGGGGAATTTCAAAACGTTTACAGAAAAATGGACTTAATGTACAAGTTTATCTTTGTGCAAAAACTCTTGAAATTAATAATAATTTTTTTCATAATGCACATTTCTTATAAACTTTTTGAAGACCCCTTAGTATAAGAAGGTATAAAATAATGGGCCTAACCCATTCCTCCCTCTCACTGGGGATAAAACTGTTCTTTAGAAACCACAATATTCTTATATGTTGGTCATACTGTTAAAATTAAAGCCACTGATGAAAGCAGTTAGAATGATTAAGATTGGCATCAGCCTCATGGTTTATCTTTTAGAAATAAGAGAGGGGCTCATCTTTCTTGAAAACTCTCTGACCAAATCAGGAAGAAAAACAGAAGGGGGAACCATTGGTGGGCAATCAACAATATCTGCCACGCATGATAACTCTAGCTGAGTTCTAACTCAACAAAATATTATTTTTGTTTGTTTGTTTACTTTGTTGTGCGTTCACTCAAGGGCTTGTAATAAGAGGGAAAAAACCCTGGTAGCAATTTCTTTATTTTTAATGTTTGTGCCTACTATGTGATATGATACTAAACTTGTCTTTATTAACTACCTGGTCCATAGAGTATCTGAGAATTTTAGGTGTCTGTAAATCCAAGTTATTGGCATGAATTTTGACCCTTAAGGACCTTACAGATATTAGTTTTGCTTACCAATCTCAGGTTTTTATATATACGAGTTCTTTTTAAAATGTGTTTTTAATTTTTGAATTATGATTCCTGACTTACAAATAATTATTGTACATCTTTGTGGGCAGAGTATGGTTTTTCAAAGCAGGCATATTATGTATAATAATCAAATCAAGGATAGGGACATATCCATTGTACTCGGGGATTCTTTATGGGCTAAAATGGCTGTATCTATTTTGTACTTAATAATTTATTCCTATCAAAGTGAATTACTGCCAGAAGAATTTTAATATCTAAAAATTTTGGTGAAATATAAAATAAGAATTCCAAAATAAGAATTATACAGTTGCATACTGTAATATAGTTTGATTAGAGTAATTTGTAGTGAAGAAGCCCCAGGCTGGAAGACAGGAGACATAGCTTTACCACTGACTTTCCAACCAACTAGCTTGTGGTCCTTATTAAGTGACTTCTCTAGACCTCTATTTCATCATTTCTTCTCCCCATGAGGGAGTTATGTTGGATGATTGTTCCTTAGATGTATTCAACATAAAACTTGCTTTCAGATAAAGATTTGTTGATATAAATGAAAACTAGAGAAATTAGTCAAGTAAATTTGGAAAATACTGTGTTACACCAAAATAACTGCATTTCTTCACTGTAGGATTCTTAGAGTCTTTATTATGCTAATATGCACTATGACCCTTCAAGAGATGATTGAGTGGATAGGGTTTTCTAACACTATTTTACTAGGGATTCTATTTTGGTTTTGTTTGGTTTGGTATTAGTTTTTTGAAGTCATGAATCAGTTTTCTTTGGAGCACAGTTTGTAAAACGTTGAGCTGGATAATATCTGACCACAATTATGTAAAAGGGATGTGTTCTTTGATCTCGATTTTTCTCTGAATATAACAAAATGGAGCAATACAAATGAAGGTGCTATCTTCAAAAAGCTAATGAAAGTGTGTATTCAGAAAAAAAAAAAAAAAAACTATGTGGATTTAAAATTTTGATGCACCAAAATAAACTTGTCCTTGAATTCCACTTTTCCATAAACTTTTCGAAGGCTTCTCATATCTCTAACTAAGCTATGAAAGGCAATCAAAGGAGAATCAGAACTAGAATCTGTAGAATGAATAGGATTTTCATGGCGGAAGCCAGGTGAAGATGTTTAAGTACAGAAGGAATAGAAGAGATAAAGATATGAGCAGAAGGCTTCAGGTTGGCTTCCAGCATCTTCATTTGCAACTTAAATTTTCTCTTGACCTGGATGTGCTGAAAAGGGTTGAGAAGGGATGCACAGTAGAGAGATTGAACTCCTATGTCCAATACGCTGTGACGTTTGGGAGAGCCCAAGAGGTTTAGGGTTGTGGTTCTCTTGTAACCTAGTGGAAATGGGGGACCCTCAGAATGTGCATGTGTATGTGTGTGTGAATGTATGTGCAATTAAAGTAGTTTATTTATTTATTTCTTCTAAGAGAGGGAGAGCGAGAGACAGGATTAGGGAGGAGCACCATCAGCAGGGTATTCATGCCACAACCCACCTCTTTCCCAGTCATCCCAGATCAAAGGTATGTGCATGGGCCCAGCCTGTCCCTGGAGGTCCTGGGATGTAAATCTAGGACTTTCCCATGTGTGTTTATTTGAGCTAGCACTACATTCTCACCTGGCTGGGAAGCCATTTGTTTGGATATGAGATGTTATTTATATATTCTTCAGCTCATTTTAAAACTCTTTGCTCCTTTTCCCTTAAAACTTAGCTTGAAACTGTAGAAGAGGTCAGGCAGAATGGGCAGTTGGAGGAAAATTTAACTTTGCAATATTCCTGCTTTTCATTCCTTTGCTACCTGCTAACTTTTGTCTTCTGTAACATGGGAATTGTGGATCTAGAGGAGCTCAGGAAAAAAAAAAATTGAGGTGTGCAATAATATCCTTGATTTGCCAATCACACACTACATGTATTCTTTGAAAAACCATAACGTGCCTCATAAAGATGTACAACAATAAAATGTAAATAAGAAATTGTAAAATAAAATGGGAATTTTTTAAAAAAGAAAAACACATATTTTTAACACTGCTAGAGTTCATGATAGTTATCATACTTGGCAAAAAGGAAATTGAAATTCCACATTGATTCATACCCTAGGATTTTCCCCTTGGCTTTTTGTCCACTAAAACGTTTCCTGGCTTGCCTGAGTTCTCATCTAGCCCAGGAGGTTCCTGTCAAAGCTGCCCAGCAGAGTGCATAACGTGGGTGATTTATGATGCTCTGAAGACAGAATTGCAGATTTCTTTATTAAACACCAAGAACAAACGAGAAACAAAAGGGAAAAACCTAGATCATAACCACTGCTGACTGAAATCTGTGTACTGGACATGTGAGAGGAAGAAGCAGCTCCTACTCCCCTGCTTCTAGCAAAATATTTGTGGATTAGTTGACTTTCTCCTCTGGGGTTTTCTGTTTCTTCCTTTCAGCCTCTTTGGAACAACAGCCTACAAAATATTATCATTCACAAACATTTTATTAAACAGTCAGCAGGTGGCGTGCTGGTTGAGGTGTTGGACTTCTACATGACCTGTTGCAGTCTGAGTCCCAGACCTGGTGACTTGCTTACTCTCTCTCTTTGGTTAAAAAAAAAATAGTAATTAATGATCAATGAAATTAAATAATTCCTTTAAAAAAGTGCATTTATTCTGTCAACTATTTTCTTAGAGCAACTACTGACAGACACTGGTTTAGACTGAGTATACATATCAGTGAACAAAACATCAAAAAGTCTGCCTTCATGGAAATAATGTTTCTGGCAAATTATATTTGTGCGTGTGTGTATCCATATATGTACACATATACAAGTAACATAGATATTAATTTTTTGCATCCAAGCCTTGTCTAGAACAGAATCTTTCTATTTGATTTCATTCAAAACTGCTGTTTTAGAGATTTATATTCTGATAAAATACCTAAACAATTTTCTAATGAACTCGAATACAATTAAGACTTGTTTTGGAAAGTAATTGCTTACTTGTTAATTTGGCTCTCAGATGATTATTAGTCAAAAATCTACTACGTCTTTTTCTTTTAGAGAGGTTTTTGCTATAAGGCGTGTGTGCTCACCAGAGAGACAGAGAGAGAGAGAGAGAGAGAGATAGAAAGCAAGAAATCACCCCCCAGGGGAAATGGCCATGTTGCAATCCCTTCTCCTCTATTCTTCTCGGGATTTTAAGTCACAGGGTCCAGGGCTTGAACTGCAGTTGACTACATGGGAGTCCAGCAACGTAGCCATTATGCCAACTGCTGGTCCCCAAAATCTACTACCTTTAAGCAGATTTTCACTCTTTATATATCTAAACTAAAAATAACTATCTAGTTAGTCATTCTCCTTTCCTATAAAATGGACCAGTGAAGAATAAATGTTTGAATAGGGCTATAGGTGTCTTTTCTCTTCTGTGAAAAAATATTAAAAAGAAAAAAAAACTCAGCCTAGCTGCAATGGTATGTGCCGCTAAGAAACTATTGCTTTGCAGACTAGGACCACATGGAAGTCCTGGGTTCAATTCCCAGTTCAACCTGAAGGGTGGGGGCAGCACCTTGCACCTGTAATCCCAGCTACTTGGGGAGACTGAGAGGAGAATCACCATCTCGAGGCTGGCCTGGGCAACAAAGTGAGACTCTGTGAAGGAGCTGGGTGTGGTGACATACGCCTGTAGGTCCAGCTACGTGGGAGGCTGATGCAGGATTGCGACATAAGATTCTGTTTCAAAAGAGATTCTTTACTACCTGCTTTTAAGGAAATAGTCTGAAAAGTTTACTTTATGATATTCATTATTTATCAATTTCTTAGTATTATACATTCTTGTAGGTATGAAAATGAATTCTTGTTATATTGTTATCTTTGCTTCTTTCACATAGCATTTTGTTTATAAGATCCAACCATCTTGTTCTGTGTAATTTTTAACTGATTTATTTTTATTGTTGTGTAGTATTACATTGGAGGTACATTCTAAAATTATTCATTCTACTGTTGATGAACACAGTTTCTAAAATTTCTTTTTTGGACTCTTAAGCACAAGACTTCTCGGAATTTTTTTTGTATGTGTATCTTGATGCAAATATGCAAGGATTTCTTTAGGGAATGTATCCAGGGGCAGACTTGATGGATCATAGAACAATCAATTTAAGTAGATAATGCCCACTTGGTTTTCCATCTATACTCCCAGAAGTACAATATCAGAGTTTCCATTTTCATTTTTTCCACCAAACAAATGATATTTCAGACCTTGTAATTTTCCTAATTGGTTTGAAGTAGAATAGTAACTCATCTGGTTTTAACTTGGTATTTGATTAAAAATAAGTTGGACACATTAACATAATTAACAAATCATTTGGATTTCTTCTTTCATGATTTTGCTATTCCAAGTCTCTGGCCTTTGTTCCTATTTTATTGGGTAGTGTATCCTTTTCATTGATTTGGAGTTCTTACAAATATGTAATCCCTCTATTGCTAGTATCTTCTTCTACCTTGAGCCACTTTCATACCATTCCTAGTATGATTAAATTTAATAATCTTTTCCTTTATGATTTGTGTGTATGCATTTTGATTTTAAAATCTTCTTATAATTTAAGGTCAGTAACAAATTTGCATATTGTTTTTTGAAAAGCCCAATTGTTTCTTTTACATGGTTTGTAATGCAAATAGTATTGATTTGGTGTATAGTTTTGAGTGTAATTTTTAAATATAGTACTTCTGTCAGCTTTCTAGTGCTTTTTGAGACAACCTTCGAAAGGGTAGAGTCAGAATCAGCTACCTACTGTAATTTGCAGGGCCAGTGTAAAACGAAAATATGGGGTCTTTGTCACACACACACACACAAATCTCAAGAAAGAACAACAGAACATTAAACCAAGAGTGGAGCCCTGCTGAGAACCTATGGGAGAAATTTCACCCACGATCACACATCTAGGAAGCTGGCCCCTGGTAGAGACAGATGAGAGCTAGAGGAAAGGCCTTCATGTTCCATTTCCCCCACCATAGGGAAAGTAAGAGCAAGAGTCAGAGATTAGCATTCTGTTGTTTTAGAGATTAGCGTTAATAAAATAATTGTTTTTCAAGTGGCCTATCAGTTGACCACAGGCCTGGTTTTATCCTGGTATGTATCCATCCTACATTATCAGAGTATGCATTTTTATATACTTATTTGTTTTGATCTTGAATAAAACATGCTCTTACCATGAAAACTACTTTGTTGCATCAGGCTTTGTGTGCAATAAAGCAAAAGAACACATGATTTTTCCAATGTCTTGTTAACTTCTTTACTTTCATGGATAAAATGAAAACCAGAGCTATATCCTTGTTAACTAATACTTTTAAAGCAACAGAAAAGTCATAAAGATCTAAACTGAAGAGCTCTGTAGGTCACTAGACTCACAAAAAATATTCAGAATTGATTATCTCTTTTGTTCTTCAACATTTTCAGAAAAATACGTTCGATTATTCTCCTTCACCCTCCTCACTTTTTAAGATTTATTTTATTTACTTATAGTAAAGCTCACTTTTGTGTGTGTCTAGAGTTTGAGTTTTGGCAAATGCATAGAGTCATCTTACCATAGATACAGAATAGTTCCATTATCCCTCCCAAATTCTCTTGTGCTAACCCTCTGATCCTTAACTCTTGGGAAATACAGATCTGTTCTTTATTCCCATAGTTGTGCCTTTTCCAGAATGTCATATAAATGGAATCATAGAATGTGTAGCCTTCTGAGTCTGACTTCTTTCATTTAGCAAAATGTACTTAAGATCCATTCATGCCATTGTGTGTATTAATAGTTTATTCTTTTTATTCTTGGATAGTACTGGATTATATGAATGTACCTCAGTTTATTTAACCATTCTCCAGCTGAGTGGTATTTGGGTTGTTTCCCATTTTTGGCAATTATCAGTAATTCTACTATAAAAATTTATTTATATGAATGTACATTATCAGTAATTCTACTATAAAAACTTATATACCTGAACAGGATTTCATTTGGATAAATATTTAGGTGTGAGATTGCTGAATTATATGTTTATATAATTATATGTTTATAAGAAACTATCAAAACATTTTTCAGTGTGGCTGTATCATTTTTTATTCCCACAAGCAATGTTCTTTTTCTTCATCAGAAAGACATTAGATTGTTTTTTATTGCAGCTATTATAAATAAATAGTTATATGGTACTCTTTGTGATATATAATTATTTATTTATAATAGCTGCAATAAGCATACACACACACACACACACACACACACACACACACACACTTATGGTTTAAATATTGATACTTTTTACTTTCAAGAATTGCCACAGCCCCACTTATGTAGAATGTATTAGCTGTAGTTTAAGCCTATGTGTGTGTTCATGAAGATAAAGACCATGCCCATGATTCTGTTAAATCAGAAAAATAGCATTTGATGTTGTTTTGGGAGTCTAAAGGATTAGTACAGACCTTCAACTCTACCAATTTTTAGGAGACCACTTGGCTTTTCCAGTCTCTGAAAATTTGATGTGTTGCCTAAAGTTTATTTGGACATTAGACTTTTTTTTTTTTTTTGAGAGGTTTTTGCTATAAGGGCACATGCGCTCACCAGACAGACAGAGAGACAGAGAGACAGAAAGCGAGAAATCACCCCCCAGGGGGGATGGCCACGCCACACTCCCTTCTCCTCCATTCTCCTCTCGGGATCTTGGGCGCACACGTGCCTGGCGTGAGTTTAAGCCACCGGGTCTGGGACTCGAACCGCGGTCGACTACATGAGAGCCCAGCAACATAGCCATTACGTTAACTGCTGGTCCCATAGACATTCTTTAATTAATACTATTCAGTCATATTTGACCTATCATTGAAAATGTAGAGAATCAATGAATGCATACTCAGTGTACATACAACTGATTTGAGGTTTATAAATATTATTTTTACCAGTAACTAAAGCCATGTCTGTGAGTTTCTAGAGTAGGACATTCTACTGGCTCAAAAGTTCTTGGAGGGCAGAGTCTGCATCTTATTCATAGATCTTATTCATCTCATTCATCTTACCATCTCTTTAAGCAGAATGTCATTTGGGCACACTTCCATTCACAAGTCTCACTTGCTATTCCCACGGTTTTCAACATACTCAAGGTGGCTTATAATTACGTTCCTCGAAACAACACTTCTCTTTGGAAAACAAGCACTGTTAAGAGTTCTGCCCTCAAGCTGGTTCAACTTAACCTATTTCTAAAGGACTAGGACTAATACATTCAGAATTGATAACTACAGGGTATGGGAAATATAAAAAGTAGATCTTACAAGATGAAACTGAAAACCTTTTAACAAATATTAATTCTTTTAAATATCAGGGTATATCTCAGAGCACTTCAACAATAAAAGATTTGGTCTACTAATATGATTTCTCACTTTCTGTCTCTCTCTCACTTTTAATCTCTCTGTCTCTCTGGTAGGCACGTGCACCCTATAGCAAAAATCTCTCTTAAAAAGAAAAGAAAAGGAAAAAAAGAAATTTGTAACAAAAGTGCAAAATTCTGCTCTGAAAATCATAAAACATAAAAACATTCATGAATCTGAGTAGTTAATATTATTAACATGGCTCTGTTCCACAAAAAGATGTACAGATTCAATGCAGTCCCTCGTTGATACATCTCAACTATCTTCTTTGCAGAAATTGATGAGATGGTCTCCCTAAAACAGATCCTAAGTAACCAAAATAGTCTTAAAAAATAACAAAGTTGAAGAACTGATACTTGATATTAAGACTCACTGCAAACTTATAATAGGGAGGACATTATATTACCAGCATAAGGATAGACACACAGATTAATGGAATAGAATTGAGAGTTCAGAAATAAACATTTGGAAATTATAGTCAATTGATTTTCGTTCAGGATGTCAGACAATTCAGTAGGGGGAAGAATAGTGTTTTTAACGCACAGTGCTATGACAACTGGATGTATACTTGCTATAAAATGACACTGGACCCTTACCTCATGCCACATACAAAAATTAACTCAAAATAGACAGTAGACCTAAGTGTAAGAGCTATGAAATATATACAACTCAGAAGAAAATGTAGAAGTAATTCTTTATGACTTTAGGTTAGACAAAACCTTTTCAGATATACCAAAAGCATGAACAACAAAAGAAAAAAGTAGATAAATTAGACTTCATCAAAATTAAAGACTTATGTTCTTTAATTGATACTTTTAAGAAGGTGAAAAGACAGCCCACAAAATGAGAAAAAATATTCTCAATCCATATATCTGATAAGGGGCTTAGACAAAGAATACATAATGAATTCTTACAACTCAATAATAAAAAGATAAATAATTAAAATTAAAAGGGGGCAAAGGACCTAAATAGACATCTCTCCAAAATATACAAATGCCAGAAGCATATAAAAAGATGTCACCATGATTGACCATCAGGTAAAAGCAAATAAAAACCGAAGTATACACCCATTAGGATGGTTCTAATGAAAAAGACCATAATAAGTGTTGGCGAGTATCTAGAGACTGGAATTCTCACATATTGTTAGTGAAAATAAAAACCAGTTAACAGTCACTTTGGTAGACAATCATCACTTCTGGAAAATGTTAAACAACCAGCATTCTACTCCTAGGTATGTACCCAAAAAGAATGAAGAATATGTCCATATAAAACTTGTATATTAATATTTATATAAAATTATTCATAGTAGCCAAAAATGACAACACAGTCTATCAATTGATGAATACATAAAGAGTGTGGTATGTTCGTATAGCAGAATATTGGGCAATAAAAAGTAATGAAGTATTGATACATGCTACAACCTGGATGAACCTTGAAAAAATTACGATAAGTGAAAGAACCCATTCACAAAAGCACACAGTGTGTTTTGCATTTATACTAAATGTCCCAAATAGGCAACTCAATAGAAAGCAGATTAATCATTGTCTGGGGCTGAGGACTGTGGAGAAATTGCTAGTGAATAACAGACATTGGGTTTCTTTTTGTGGTAATGAAAATGTTGTCAACTGAATTGTGGTAATAGTTGTACAATTCTGTAAATACACTAAAAATTATTGAATTACGTACTTCATGAGTTAGTTGAATAATATGTGAATTATATCTCAAGAAAATGTTTTCTTACAGGAAAAGAAAAAATGGAGTCAATGGAAGAAATCTATATTCATTTCCTAAGACTTTTGTAACATAATCACAAAGTAGAAGTTGAAAACAACTAGAGACTTATTCTCTAACAGTTTTGAAAGCCAGAAGTCCACAATCACTGTCACTGTGCCAAATCTATTTCTTGCCTTTTCCAGCTTCAGGTGGATGCCAGCATTCCTTGCCTTCAGGCTGTATCACTCCTGTCTCTGCTTCCACAGTCACATTGTCTCCTTTTCTTATGTATGTGTGTGGCTGTGTGTGTGTTTAAATCTCTCTCTCTGCTCACTCTTAGAAGGATACATGTGATAGTATTCAGGGTATTTCAGGATAGTCTCTTGATCTCAACATCCTTAACATAACCACATCTTCAAAGACCTTTTCTCCACATGTTGAAAAAAATCTTTAGTCAAATTTAATATAATTTATTTGAGCAAAGAACTGTTCATGAATTGGGCAGCACCAAGAACCAGAAGAACTTCAGAAAGCTCCATCCAGTAGTGGAAACAGCTAATATTTATAGGTTAACATGCAAATACAGAAGAGAAAACACTGGATTGCTAAAGCTAGGTTTTTGCCTTATTTGGACAAAGTGTGATGAGGCCTCTTCCTTATTTGGATATGGTTTGACTAGTTGACTGCCTGTGATTGACTGAAGCTTGGCTGTTTACAATTGATTTAAACTCTGCTGTTTTGCTGTTTGTTACAAAACAAACTCTTAAATTATGTTTTGATTTGGTCACTACTAATTACATTAAGTTTGTTATGTAGGAAACCAAAGTATGAAGAGCCTCAAGCTAATGGCCTCCTGCTTATTTATTTATTTAGTTTTGTTGCAGGGCACATGTGCTTCCCAAAGAAAGGCAAAGAGAGTCAGAGAGAAAGTGAGAAATCACCCCCTGGTAGGGATGGCCATGACACAATTCCTTCTCCTTCATTCTCCTTTTGGGATTTGGGACACACACACACACACACACACACACACACACACACACACCTGGCAAGATTTTTCAATGGAAATAACCAACCTTGTAAATTTAATAATTAATGCGGTTTATATCTAAACACAAACATGAGTGAACAGCCCAGAAAAAGGCCAGTGTGCTCAGGGTGCTCATATATGGGAGTTCATTTTTTTAGGTTTTGAGAGCAGAGATAAAGCTTGGAATTTAGTGAAGAGAGTTTTTCCATTTGTCCGGCTGGGACAAAAAGGTGGGACATTTGGAAGTGATGAGGGAGCTGGGAGGGGCTGTAGTTTATAGGTGTGCTTTGTAGTTTTGTAGGAAAAATCCTGTTTTCAATGGGTCAAAATGGTCTGTTAATGTTTGTTGGCCTGACTCCCTCCAGGACCTCTGGAAATGGTTTGGAAAATGGGAAAAAGCAGTCAGATTTCTGTTCTCATTTTTTCAAGAGGGCTGGCCTGCAGCTTGAACTGTGCACACTGTCATGTAGGATCCATTTGCCTTAACCACCAACTCTACTGGCTTGCCCATTCTCCTGCTTATTTAACACTTAAAAGGTAGCATTTATAGATTCCAAGGATTGGGAACTGATAAGTTTTATGGGAACATTATCTAACTGACCAGAAACCTAAAAGGCCAATTTTTTAAAAGTACTTTTTATGGGCGATGTCTTTACAGGCCACATCTACCATAAATTGTTTATATTTGGTAGCAAATCTGTAGGGGGGAAAAAAACAGATCTCTTAATCTTGTGGGTTTTGGTATAGCTTGAAAGTGTTGGGTCAGCCTGTGGCATGGTGATTAAAGAGTTTGAGTCCTGGACCCTACAGCTTGAAAAACATGCCAGGCATGTGTGTACATGTGCCCAAATCCAAAAGGAGGGATAAATGGAGAAGGGATTGTTGATATGACCATTCCCTACCTGGAGGGAGGAAGGTGCTTTCTCCCTCTCCCTCTCTTTCTCTCTTTGTCTATTTCTAGCTTTGGCACGTGCCCTCTGGAAAATAAATAAATAAACATTTCACCCAAAATTTTTGTGTTGAAATTTGGTGAGCCATTTTAATGGTGTTAAGGGAGTGGAGACTTAATCTGATCTTGGTGTTGAAAGGTGAGGCTTTTGGGAGGTGCTCGGGATTGGATGAGGTTATCAAGATGGAGCCACGTGACTGACTCGTAGTAGCTTTATGAGAAACGCAGACAATTAGAATTTTTGCATTAAAATGGCAGTTTTCCCTCAGAGTAGTGACTTGAATATGGTGCATTTATTGTGAGGCTATATTACCAATACACATATTATAAGTGTATAGGTACCAAAATTGGAGATCTTAACAAAACAATATACATTTGGATGTGTAGATTTTGCTGTATTTTAAAATAAACCAAAAGTACAGACTTCTTTGGCCTTGGTACATCCTGCCCATTTTCAGCCAATAACAAATTGTTTTTTGAAGAGTCATTATTTATAGGGAACAAAATAGACATAGTCTCTGACTTCATGAGGACCTAAGTAGATATAAACAGACAAATAAAAAGTACAAAATATGTCATGAGTCAATAAGTGCTTTAGAGAAAAGGCAGAAAGAGAATGATGGGGTGGGGCTGCTATTTGGTAAGTTGGTCAAGAAAGCCCTCTCTGGTACAGTGATGTCTGAGCAGAGATTTGAAGATATGAGAAAGTTAGATTTGTGGCTATTTGGAGGAGTGAGAGTGGCAAGGGTGGCTGTCTGAAAGAAATCATGAGTGATTTGATAATGGGAATATTATTGTCTCATTTATTTATTTATTACATCACAGTGTATGTATGTGTGTGCATGTATAGGTATGTGCTTGTGAGAAAGAGAGGAAGGGAGAGAGAAAGCACCGCCTAGTGGGGCGTGGTCACTCAGCAATCTTTCTCCCTTCGATTCTCCATCCATTCAGGATCCTGGGCATGTACTACATGTTCTATATGTTTTTCAAGTCACTGAGGCCTTGTCCCAAAACCTCATCTGCCATGTGGGATCCAGCTTCTTCTGCACTTAATTGCTATGCTATGGGGCTGGCCCTGAGATGGGAATTTTATTTTTAAGAGGTTTTGCCTTAGGGTATGTGCACTTGTCTGAGAGGGAAAGATTCGAGTGTGTCGCAGAGAAAGAGAGAGAGAGAGAGAGAGAGAGAGAAGAGAAAGAGAGACAAAGACAGTGAGAGAGAAAGTGAGAAATCACCCCCCAGGGCGATGGCCATACCATAATCCCTTCTCCATTCTCCTGCCAGAATCTTGGGCACACACTCTCACATATCCAGCATGAATTTCAAGACACTGGTCCGGGACTTAAACTGCAATCTGGCATGCGGGAGTCCAGTGACATAACTGCTACACCATCTGCTAGCCCAATAATATGAATATGAGCTATGGTGATTTTTTCATTGAGATTTGAAGATTTTCTGGTCAATCAAATTCTTTGTCACTACAGGTTACTCTGGTTCTGTTTAAGAATCAGACAGGTTAGTGTAGGCCACTAAATTTATTCTCTACTTTACTTTAGAATGTAGTTGATTTTATTATGTATTCCCACCTCATTATAGTTTAAAAAAATTTAAATAATACATGCTTGCAATAACTTGAGACCACATTTCACAATTCCTTTTTTGAGACCAGTATTCCTTGATATAAAAACAAGATAAAAAACCAGTGAAAGAAAATAAGAATAATCTGCCTCATACCATGGCCTGACAAAAGTGAGCCAGCATTTTATCTGAAGCTTGGTTGACTGAAAATAGCAAGCTAGTTTTAGAGAGAGTTGTGCTCTAGGTCATATGTGCTCGCCAGAGAGAGAAAGCGAGAAATCACCCACCTGGAGGATGGCCATGCCTCAATCCCTTCTCCTCCATTCTATTCTTGGGATCTTGGGCATGCACGCACATGTGCCCAGAGTGAGTTTCAAGTCTCTGATCTAGGACTCGAACCGCAGTCACCTATGTGGGAGTCCAGCAATATAACCATTCTACCATCTGCTGGTCTCACTATCAAAAAATTTTTTTTCAAGTATACATTCTAAAAAAAAAAAGATGAAAGAGGACTAGTAGATGGAAGAATGGTTATGTCACTGGACTTCTACCTAGACAACTGCAGTTCAAGTCCCATACCCAGCAACTTAACACTCACTCTGGATGCATGTGTGTGCATGCCCAAGATCTGAGAGAAGGATGGAGGAGAAGGGTTTGGGGTGTGGGTATCCCTCTAGGGATTGATTTCTCACTTTCTGTCTCTCTGTCTCTCTCTGTCTGGCTGACAAGCACATAGACCCCATAGCAAAAATCTCTCTCTAAAAAAATTATACAGGGCTGTCAGATGATATGGTGGGTAAGGTGCTGGACTCCCACATGACCAACCATGGTTTGAGTCCTGGATCTGGTGGCTTGCTTTCTCTCTCTCTCTCTCTTTCTCTTGTCTAAATAAATAAATAAGTAAGTAAATAAATAAATAATTTTTAAAATATACTTTTCATTTAGGAATAATTTCCATTTTACATAAAAGTTATAAATTTAGGGGTCAGCAGATGGTGTGGTGGTTAAAGGCACTGGATTTCCACATGGCAGATCACAATTTGTGTCCTGCACCTGGTGACTTGCTTTCTTCCTTTTCCTTTCTCTCTCTCTCTCTTGCTCTGGTCAAGTAAAAATAAAAATGAATGAAATTAAATAAATAATTATTTTTAAAAATTATGAATTTAGTGCATTTAATTCTCATTTAATATCTCATTTATGTTCTTTTTAAAAGAACTAGTTAGTTAATTAATTTGTTACCACCTCATATGTAGGGTGCTGGACAAATATATGGTCCACAGAGAAAGTTCTCTCAGAGAAAACATTTGAAAAGTTCATGGCCTAAACTGGAAACCACACACAGACCAGTCAAACATAATTTCTCTCAGAGAGGCTTGTCTGATCAGACTCATGATCTAGTGGGGATGGACAGAAAATGATTGAGAAGAAGCAATAGGATGGGAACTTCTGATAATATCAATAATAATAATAATAATAATAATAACAACAGATGTTTCCATCAAATATCTTGGCTCTTTGTTCTTTCCATTCTTCAAACATAACTACATATTTGGAGTTTCATTTCTTTTTTTTTTTTTTTTTGAGAGGTTTTTGCTATAGGGCACGTGCGCTTGCCAGACAGACAGAGAGAGAGAGACAGAGAGATAGAAAGCGAGAAATCACCCCCCAGGGGGGATGGCCATGCCACAATCCCTTCTCCATTCTCCTCTCGGGATCTTGGGCACGCATGCACACGTGCCCAGTGTGAGTTTTAAGCCACCGGGTCCGGGACTCGAACTGCGGTGTACTATGGGGGAGTCCAGTGACAGCCATTACGCTAACTGCTGGTCTAGAGTTTCACTTCTTTATCTGGATAGGATCATGTGTCTGATAAATGGAACATTCTCAGTTTCCTAGCATATCCCAGCTTATCTTTAGCTTTGGCTCAATCCTAGCAGGTCAATAATTTCCTTATTTGGCATACTCCATCATGAAGATTTTTATGTCTTTGTTCTTTTCTTTCTTTTTTTTTTTTTAAGAGTTTTGTGTTCATTTGTTTTTGTTTTGCCAGAGGGTGTGTGCATTTGCTAGAGAAAGAGAGAGAGAGAACCACCCAGTGAAGCATGGTTATGCCACAATTCTTTTTCCTTTATTTTTCCATTCTGTTCAGATTTGGGTATGCATGCTCTGCACGTTTCTTAAGCGGCCAGGACCAGGATTTGAACTGTGGCCACCCATGTGGGGTACTGCTCCCCATTCTCAGGGCTTAACCCACTGTTCTATGGGACCACCCCTGTCTGTCTTAAAAGACATGGTATAGTGGGTCTTTTGCTTATAGGATCTCTTAAAATATATTTGGAATTTAGAAATATTTTTGTATATGCTACATTTACTTTGCATTTCATAACTATGTCATAGATTCTGAATGTATGGAGCTAGAATTATAAATCAAAAAAATAAAGGGAACCATGGCCTGAATGGTTTTAAAATATGCTTCTTTGCAATCTCAAGAGCAACGTCTGAAAAGAACTGTAAAAATGATATATGAATATAATCACTCTGCCTTTTGTAACCCTTATTTTCTGTTCTTTTTTTCCTGACCTCGGGCCAGTTTGCATTCTGTTGTATACATCTCTTTCCAGTAGACTGGCTTTACATTGCTTGCAGTCTGGACTTGGCCCCTGAAGAGATATTACGGGACCAGTTTAATGGTTCGCAAGTTATGCAGGGAGCTAAAATTGCCGAGGCAGAACAGGACACAATAGTCCAGACTAGTTGCTCAGGGAACAAGGTTGTCTGGATGGTGTAAGTTTTACTTAATGGCTTTGGCAGTGGCTGAAGGCAGTGGTTAGTGAATGTCTTAGAGAGGGACAGAGTAAAGGGACTGCTGCTCGGGAGTTCAGTTGTAGTTCAGTTGCTCATAATTTCCATCTTATCCTCAAGTAACTTGGGATCCTATTATAGTTTGGGGGTTTATAGTTCTCTGAAAAGGTGAAAGGAAGGTCATTAGCAAACTGCCTATGGGGATTTAAATGTTCCTGAGCAGCAATGGTATTGGATATGAATTTAATCGAAAACTGAGCTATTTGTTCCTGGATATTTTAGTGATATACTTCATGCCCCTGAGTCTTTCTTCTCAATAAGGAGAGCTCCATTGCAATAAATAAGCTTGTAATGTTCAGGGAAGAGTTTTGACTGTAAAACTGTATGACTTTTGCTTTTCTTCACCATAAATATTTGTATTTTAAAACATACTCCTAGCCTTATAACAAAAGATTTTAAAATAGTCAGGTCCTAAGAGAAATCTGTGTAAAGATAATGGAAACCAGGCCCTAAGCTTAAAAACAAATTTGGTGTTTTCTATTTAGTTCATCTTCCCTTTTAGTCCTAGTTTGTTTGTTTTTTGAGAGATTTTGTCTTAGGTTGCATGTACTTGTCAGAGAGAGGCAGATACATTGAGAGGGAGAGTGAGAAATCACTGTCGGGGGGATGGCCACATCAAAATCCCTTCTCCTCCTTTCTCCTCTTGGGATTGTGGCCATGTGCACACGTACACCCAACATGAGTTTTAATCCACTGGGTCCAGGACTCGAACCACAGTCGATTATGTGGAAGTCCAGTGATGTAACCCTTAGAGCCATCTGCTGGTCCCGGTCTTCTTCTGATGGAATATCATAAGGAAGAGACTCAATATATACAAAGAGAATCTTCTATCTAGTGATAATGCTGATATGGCAGAGAGGCTGGGGCTTGGGAAACTATTTGTTCATTTAATAAACATATTAGTTACTCTAAAGGTTAGTTATATTGGTTAGAAAAAATGTAGACCTATGGCCATAGACTATAACCTTAATTGATGGCCAAAGTAAATGAAGAGGACTTGTATTGATTCCAAGAGGAGCTCAGATTGAGAGAAGAATTTGGATGGATTGGGAAAATTCACCATCTCAGAAAGAGAAAAATAACTTAAAAAAAGCATTAATGCACAGGTCTACTAACATTACCCCAAGTTACAGGGAATTTATTAGGGAGTTGTGATTAGCATTTGTACAATATTAAGGAGCAAATTTTAGGACAAAGTAGACTTTCTATATGAAATATTTCTAGGTTAAATGATTTTCAAAGACAAGAGAATGGAGGTATTCCAAGGACTGTATCATAATTGTACTATAATTTGAATTCCAAAATATTTGTATCTGAGGAGTTTTTTTGTTCTGTTTTTAGAAATCACCCCCCAGGGGGGATGGTCACACTGCAATCCCTTCTCCTCCATTCTCCTCTCGGGATCTTGGGCCCGCACGCACACGCGCCCGGTGTGAGTTTTAAGCCACCGGGTCCGGGACACGAACCGCGGTCGACTACGTGGGAGTCCAGCAACATAGCCATTACGCTAACTGCTGGTTCCCTCTGAGGAGTTTTAAATTTGTTTAAAAGGAAGGAACACTGGGGCTTGATTATATCCATTTACTTCAGGTGAGTTTATTCATTCATTTATTCACTCATTCTATAAACTCTTGTTGAAAACAGAATAGAGTATTTGCTAAGCTTTGCAGTAGGCATTTTTTGGTGAATCACATGAAATGGGAGTTTTGACATTTAGGGAAGGTGCTTTCTTGGAAGAGTGGTTCTGGGGCTTGGTAGCAAGCCCATGTCAGTGAAGGCAAGAGCCTGAGGAGAAATACAGGCTCATCCTAGAGGCCTCTGATAAATGTCCCATGAATCCTTAGGATGTTGCCACAGTTTGCTTGTTCGAAATATCCCTTTTGAGTTTTAGCTCCTCTTTTGCTTTATCTTCCAGGAAATTCAATTTCTGTGTGAAATACAGATTTATAGCCTAGAAAAAAAGTGAACTGTGGAATTTTTTTTTTTTTTTGGAGAGGTTTTTTTCACTATAGGGCGCGTGCGCTCGCCAGACAGACAGAGAGAGACAGAGAGACAGAAAGCGAGAAATCACCCCCCCCAGAGGGGATGGTCACGCCACAATCCCTTCTCATTCTCCTCTCGGGATCTTGGGCATGCACGGACACACGCCCGGTGTGAGTTTTAAGCCACCGGATCCGGGACATGAACTGCGGTCGACTACGTGGGAGTCCAGCGACATAGCCATTACACTAACTGCTGGTTCCCTGAACTGTGTAATTTTTGCTAGAAAAAATGATCTCCATATCTCCCAGTTTCAGTTCCTGAAGGTCTACATCCATATTATCTCTATTTCTGTGTATCTCTTATTTATTAATCTTGCATCTGATTTCTATTTTCCCAGTCTATCCAGAGTTGGGGAAAATTTTAAACACAGATGGAAACTATTGGAGTTTTTAAATACCCAAGGTCTTTGTTGTGGTTTCTAATGTGTTTTTCCCAAGTTTCTATTAATAACTTCCTCTGATCTTCCTGGTGGCAGCCAAGAGCTGTGCGGGTGATTGAGTTGCTCTTTCTAAATGTAATTTATTGAGTTTTCCTTCAATGGAAGAAATGGCTATTCTTGGATAGTAAAAGAATTACACTATAGTTGATTTGACTTGATTATTTCGGTTCTCTAAATTGAGTCATCGATTATACATAAGCTTTTAAGTTCAGGTGGAAGGTTGGTATAATTAGACATTATTTGTTTTCTCTGACCCACTTGCTCTCAGTATTTTACCAGATTCATGAGACTTTAGTAACAGCTTGGAATAACAGTGCATCTTTTTCTAGGCATGTTTATGCCCTGATTTTGATGCCAGAGAGTTAATAAAGTGTGCATTTTAGTGGCCAGTTTCTTTGTGTTTCAACTACCCTTTCTCTTAAGCAATAGTTCTCTAACTATGAATAGTTTTATGAAAGTTCCTTGAATTGCTTACTCAATGTTCATTTTAAAAAGAAAGAATATGAGTTGAGAGGAATTTTAGAAATTCTATATTCACCCTCCCCCACCACCACCATGACCAATTTATTGAAGAAATACATATATACTCTGCTTGGACAGTACTGTTAAAAGGGAACCTCTTACCTCATGGGAATAGCCTTACTTGTAAAAGTTATAATTGCACACTGAACAGAAATATACTTCCTCTAGTTTGTATTAATTTATTTTATATGATCTCCTGTAAAATTTTTGCACAATTAAAAATGGTTACCATGTTTCATAAAATCTTCTTTCTCATAGAACAAACATCCATGATCAATTAATAAGACATAGTTTTATGGTCTATCATTGTTCATTTATTCTTTCCATCCACAGAAGTTTATTAGGAACCATCTGACCTGAGCAATGTACTATCACTCAGGTTACAAAGGTAGATAAGAATTGTTATATAGATACCAAACTCAAAACAGTTAGAGTGTAACAGGAAAGATAAATAAATCAAATGTAAGAGTTTACTGTGGTTAGGGCTAAATAAAAGTATCTACAGTATTAGATGTTATAGAACACATAGTAAAGGCATCAAAAATACTTTATTTTCTTAAAGGGTCACCTTGATGGTAAAGAGATATTGGGACTGAGCAATAGCAAAGACAAAGATATAATGAAAACGTATGACACATTCAAGTGAGATATGACGAGTGAAACGAGTGTGTGGTGTAGTAATGGAAAATGAAAATGTGTCTATAATTTATAGAAAAATGATCTATAAATTATAGACAAGTCCCAGATCATAAAGAGTCTTATTTGCTTAATGGAGTTTGAACTTTTGCTGAATAGCATGGATTAGTCATGAAAGTATTATAAGGAGGGGTGCAACTTTATAATATTTGCATTTTAGTCAGATCACGTTGGCAGGAGGTTACAGTAAAGCAAACCTGGAATCCAGAAGTCTATATAGATGGTACTGAGGTGATTCAGAGAAAACTTTGGGGAGTGTGACTTGAGACAGACAGAAGAGATGGAGAAAGGAAGAGAGACAAGACAATGGACAGAGGAGATAGATACAAGAGGGTTATATCTAATGCCCCAGTTCTCAAACTTTGCTGCCAATTAGAGAATTTCTTTTTTAAATTGTTGTCTGCCTAACTCCTCATCCCCACTCTGAGATTCTAATGAACAGCCTGAGCACTAAGATTTTAAAAGCTCTCTGAGGGATTCTAATTGTAAAGTTTGAGAACCACTGATCTATGTGTTTCAAACTAAATAAGTAGTAGTTTTTAATACCTTATTTATGTGGCACTAGATGTAAACAACAAAAATGCTGTAAATGTGTTCTGATCAAGTAGGAAAATTACTTCCTTGGATCAGGACACTATGCTCCTTTATAAGTAAGCCTAAAGTGGAATTTATTTCCTATTTTTTATTCATATCACATGATTTCATACGGTAAATTTGTAATTAACTAACCTAAACATCTGTCATAGTATCTATGTTAAACAAGTTCTTTAGTCCCCACATTTGCAGTTGATGTTTCAGACCTAAATACATGTTTTTACATTTCATTATATTTAATGCTACCTTACTGGATTCAGTTTATGGTTCATTAAATCTTTATTGTTTATTTCAACCTGTCTAGCTTTGTCATCCATGTTGATTTCTCTTTTGTATCTTTAAGCAAATTATACAAAATATATTAAATAGGGCAAGGACAATGATTATTGAGTTCCCAATTAGCATGGAATACTCTACTTGACATTTGTGTGTGGGTATGGGTGGGGGTTCACACGCACCTGAAGGGTGGAGATGGGGTTTACGAAGGCATACTTTCCTGCTTTAAAGCTTGTAGACTCACATTTAGAACTCAGATGAAATTCTTCTTGTTATTCTATTAAACTGACAAATAATTATACATACTTATGGGGTATGTATAATATTTTAATGCATGTATACATTACATGTCTAATGATCAAACAAGGGAATTATATCTATTACCTCAAACATCATTTATTTGTGTTGGGAATATTAAAAATCCTCTCTTCTAACTTTTTAAAAACAGATATCTGTATTGCCATGGAAATAGAGCACAGAAGAGTGGTTACTAGATGCTGGGAAGAGTAGAAGGAAGATAAGGTTGAGAGAATTTGGCTAACAGATATAAAGTGAGGGGGATAGATTCTAGAGTCCAATAACACTATGGGATGACTGTATGTGACAACAATTTATTGTATATTCAGATGAATTTTTTTTTTAGAGAGAGATTTTTGTTTCATCCAGGGTGCATGTGCTCACTGGAGAGAGAGAGAAAGACAGAGAGACAGAAAGCAAGAAATCACCCCCTAGGAGGAATGGCCATCCCACAATCGCTTCTCCTCCTCTTGGGATTTTGGGCACACATGCACCCAGTGTGAGTTTCAAGCTTTTGGGTCAGGGACTTGCACCATGGTTGGCTATGTGGGAGTCCAATGACATACCATTATGTCATCTGCTGGTTCCCAGATGAAATATTTTACTAAAAGATCCTTGGAGGTCTGGCTGGGTGAATGCTGCTTCTGTGAGTGCCTATAATAATCCCAGAAACTGGCCCTTTCTTTAAGAAAATCTGGTGCATTTTTACTATGTAATGACCACGAGGGCTACTGTAAGAATTTTTAAGCTTTTATAAAATTATTTATTTAATTTTATTTGTTATCGTTATTATTATTATTTTGTAATTTGGCCAGAGAGAAACAGCGGGAGAGAAAAAGCAAGTAAGTTTTCAAAGAAGTCTCTCCAATAAATGCCTGATAGAATAGTTCCTTAAAAGGTATTTTGTCAGTAGGTCTTCTATAAGCTATAATTTGTAATATGCAAAGGTAGGGTTGGGAAATGACCACTAATATCCCTTTCTTAGGAGAAAAATGCTGTTTAAGCCTCTGGGTGAGTTGAATAAGTGCTGTTTTGTTTAAAGCATTTTGACTTCAACCTCAGGGGTCTGAAGATGTCAAAAGTCCAAACATCAGCAAACAATAAAGCACTTGTTAAACTGAGTGAGAGTTATGAATGCCATTTTTTGAAAACTGATGGCAAGCCACAGATAAACTGTGATACTTGCTAATGCACTTTCACTGGATTTCATTTATAAGAACTCTACTAGACAGAGGCCTTTGACCCAAGAGCTTTTATTACAGACTTTTTTCCCAAAGTGAGTATTTTCTAAGTTGCAGACTTTAGCAAAAGAGGATTTGTTGTGTAAAACCCCCAAGACATTTTTAACCATAGCAAGATGAATAGGATTTTTATTGTGAGTAAGGAAGGCATGTGGGAGTTCTGAAGGCTTCCTTCAGAAAGCAATTATGGAACTAATTAAAACAGTCGCCTTCAACTTGCAAAGTTGAAATTTTTATTAACGTTGATTCAAAATATTTTTTAAAGAAGATGAAGTTTGTCTTCTTTGGTTCTGCTCTACCGTTTAATTCTGTGACCCCTGTATCTTCTGCTGTGTCTCACCACAGGTTGTCTAATGTCCTCATATACTCTGTCCAGGACTGCCTTCCCACTCCTTTACCATTGACAGCTCAAACCTAAACCACTGGGCAGCATACTTCAGGCTGTTTTCTTTCCACTAGTCTGCTCTTTAAAATTAATTAATACATTTATTTCTTCTGTGGAAAGAGAGAGGCATCCCCACAAGTTGATGATAGCTTGTATGATAATATCTTTAATTGGACTAACGTACAGTGTATTGACGCTAGGAAAATTCATTTTGCATGCTGTAATGATATACAGTGATTGAATGTCCAAAAAATGTTCTGAAAATTAATAAAACAAATGAGAAGGAAGCTATATGTATTACTAGAAAAAGATATCCAGAATATATTGATAATTTAAAAAAAATGAAAGTTTCAGAGTGAAATGGTTAGCCCAATATCATGCATATAAAAAAGAAAACACTACAAATATGTATACCATTAGTATAAAAAGTATGAAGAATCTACATTCCAAATTATTAATACTGATTTTACCAAGAGAATGGGGTTGAGTAAGAACACTAGAAACTACAATTTTTTTTTCTTTTAGGTTTATTTATTTCTTCTGAGAGAATAGAAGGCACCCTCCACAGGGTGTTCATGCCCTTATCCACCCCTAGTCTCAGTATGTCCAAACACAGGCGTGCACATGTGTGCCCATTGTACTCAGGGAAGTCCCAGGACACAAACTCATGATCTTTTCCATTTGGATCCAGTTGCATTATTACTGTGCCACTGCCTGACCCTACTTTTTCTTCATTAAACACTTTTTTATGGTTTAAATTGTTATCAAAAAGTGACAAAAAACAATTCGTCAATGATTAGCTGAATGGGCTCGGTGCCTTTGTTTCCTTATCTGTATATAAAAATATGACATGAAAAAGAAAGGTTGTGTCTTTCACGGTTTACATAAGATGCTGACAATATTTGCTTTCTTATGAGTTTATAAAAATAAGTAATGTCTCCCATTGCAGCAGCTAGATGGCACCACTGCCTCCAACATTTCTTTATTATTATTTTTTAAAATAGTTCAACTTTAACTCAGCTGGTGCTTAATGTGCTTGCTTCTTTCCTTCCATAATAGCTTTTTGTCAAAATGTATGATGTTTAGATTATGTTGCTTTGAGACACTAAGGACCTCTTCATAGAAGATTCATCACAGATAAACCTGAAATCTTTGAGAAAACCAAAAGTTTAGCCATTAGTAGAGGATAGAACCACTATATCATAATCATCCCTTGGCTCTTAAGTGACCCAATTTTTCATAAGAGTTCTTTCTTTGTACCTTAGAAGACATGCCGACAGCCTTAGCATGAAAGAGTGAAATCATGTGATGAGGATTGTGTTTATTTAAGGACGTTCTGTTCTTATGGACCTCTAGATCAGCATCATAGAGTTTTAGCAATCCCTGAGCAAACCCACTTCTGCATTTTACAATGAGGCACATGAGACCAGAGGATTAAGTGATTTTTTTCCCCAAGTTTACCCAAAAAGTAGTACATAGTAATACTCTCTAAACTCCTCTCTTGGTTTTCCATTGGATTGGGGCTGCCTTTTTTTTTTTTTTTCTTTTTTAACATACAAACCTTGGGTGTTAGAACAACTAAGTGAGAGTTAGTAGAATCACTTCACATTTACAAGAAAAAAAAGAAATCCCATAAGTAGGATGGAATTTTAAGCTCTTAAATTATAAGCTCCTTTATCACCAATGAACTCTAGAGCAAGGGTTGTTTGGTCAGCTGGGGAATTCTGTGTGATCAAGCTCATGGTGATTAAATTTCTCAATTTCTTAAAAACATGTTTAAGTAATATTTTGCCCATCTTACAATATTGTACTGAAAAATCATCTGAGAATGAAGGAAAGTGAAAACCAAATAGTTTTCTATAACACTGATATCAGAATACAGTTCATTCTTTTTGTTATTTCCTCTGTCAAAGAAGTTAGTGTTTCTTCTTTTAAATTGATATCTTAGAAGAGGTGTACAGACCTTCTTTTCTCCACTGAATTGTTTTGTGTTTTTTGTCAATGATCAGTTGGCCATATATTTTGGTGTTTATTTCTAGATTCTCTATTCTATTCTACTGGTCTATATGTCTATTTTTGAGACAGTACCATGCTGTTTTGATTATCACAGCTTTGTGATATTTTTGGAGCTCATGCCTCTACTTTCTTCTTTTTGCATAGTATTGCCTTAGTGATACAGAACCTTTTATGATTCCAAATAAAATTTATTATTCTTCCTTCCATCCCTGTGAAGAATTTCTCCAGTAATTTGGTTTGAATCACACTGAATTTGTAAGCTAGTTTGTGCAGAACCGACATTTTGATTATATCGATTGTTCTAATCCAAGAGACAGCACAGTCTTTCCAATTTTGTATCATACTCAGTTTCTTTCTTCAGTTCTTCATTGTTTTTCTTATAGTGTTCAACATCTCTAACAATAAGAGAAATGCAGATCAAAACCACAATGAGATACCACTTAACCCCAGTAAGAATGGCAAAAATAAAATAAAATAAAATAAAATAAAATAAAATAAAATAAAATAAAATAAAATAAAATAAAATAAAATAAAATAAAATAAAATAAAATAAAATAACAAACAATAGTGTTGGCAAGACTGTGGTGAAAAGGTACTCATCCTGCACTCTTGATGGGAATGTAAATTGGTATACCCACTATTAAAAACATCATGGAAGTTCCTCAAAAGCCTACAGATAGAATTACCATATAACCCAGTAACCCTCTCCTTGATATTTACACAAAGGATAGGAAAGTACACTAAGTTTGAAGGACACTTGCATTTCCATGTTTATTGCAGCATTATTTGCAATAGCAAAGACATGGAATCAACATAAGTGCCCTAAAACTGATGACTTGGTTGGAATTGTGGCACATATACACTATGGAGTATCATTCAGCCATAAAGAATAATGAGACACTGTCATTTAACCCAAGTGGCTGAATTTAGATGACTTACTACTAAGTGAAGTAAGCCAGACTTTGAAAGACATATACTGTATATCTCTATTCAATATATGGCAAATGAATGCACTCTATGGCAGGAATGGAAGACCCAAAGTTATTATAGTAGGAAAGCTAAGTGTAGATACTGGAGTCTATAAGGGAATGAAGTGGATAGTAGAGGCTGGGTGGGAGGGATAAAGAGAATACATACTTAACAGACTCAAGAATGAAAAACTCTATTGAAAGTGATGTACACGATAATATCCTTGATTTGAATATCAAAAATATTTTTTTAAAAAAGGAAGAAATAAATACTCAAGGAATTTTTGATAACTTAGGCTAGGCAATACCCATACAAATGTCCATTTTGTTAGCCTATGTGGAAAGACGACTATTCAACATACTGAAAGGAATTCCTGTCACTTCCTATCAGTGCAGTTCTTAAAAGTGATGGAGCTAAGTCTTCCTCACTTCAATGACAATACTCCATTTCTTATATCATGTCTTAAACAGTCAGAGAATATTTTCCAGTTTGCTAATTGACATATATAATAGTTTGGAGAATTTCTTAATCATGTAATGGTCATACCCTTATCTTTTGTTGACCAAGATCTGTCATAAAAAACAATTATGTGAAAAAAAAATTTTTATGGTTAGAGACCGAGAATTTTTTCCTTTCTCAGAAAAAAAATTGCTATGAAATGCTAGCTGATTCTTGAGAAAAGATTGCTAAAGAGGGTTTTTTGGTTATCTTTTGCCACCCTAAAACTTAGTAGTTTAAAACCCCCAACTATTTATCTCTTGAAATTCTCTCGATTAGCAATGTGGATGGTCTTTTTTTTTTTTTTTTTTACTGGCCTTGTATGAGATTGCATGGTTGTAGTCTTATGACATCTCGATTTGAATGCCCTGCCTAGTACTTCTGGCAGTTGATGTTGGCAGTCAGCTGGAGCACCATGTTTCTCCTCCATTTGGTTAGATGATCTTTTTCACAACGTGGTGTTCTCAAGGTCCTGTGAGAGAGAAAAAAATAGAAGCTATAAGACCCAAGTCTTTGAAGTCACACAGTGTCACTTCCACATGTCCAAGGGCCAGCCAAGATTCATTAGAAGAGAAAGAGACTCCATCCATTGATAGGAAGACGGGAAAGTCAGTATTTCAAACGTCATGCAAGATAGGAGGAATTTATATAACCATCTCTGCAAATAGTCTACAAAGGGGTCAGAAAAATAAAATGCTGAGCTAGAGGAGGTTGTGGTGAGTGGTAGGGTGAGCTACCTACACAGGGTCATGTGTCCTGGAACAAACTCAAGGTGTGAACAGCAGCCAAAGAAAAGAGTGTGAAGCAGTTGGCAGAGAGACTTTCTGTGATGACTTTAGACAATTCTAGGGACTGCTCATTTTGACTCAGCCAGTGGACAGAACTTGACTTTTATTCCCTTAGAGTTTTTCCCTTATTGCAAGCAAAGACTGAAATCAACAGGCAACAGTTCAATCTGGATACATAATCAAACTGGGACAAAAAGATTTTCCCAAGCTAAGCACCCCATGGGCTTAAAAAATTCAAATGTGAAAGGAAACAGTCTGCGAAATACCTATTATGCAAACATTTTTGGCTGATAAAATAATGTTGTAAGTAATAAAAAATTGAAGACTACAGAGTGTTATGAAATAAATAATCTTTCGGATACTTATAACCCAATGAATTAACAACATTAGTTTAGCAAACTGTGGACATTAATGAAAGTGGTGCTACATCATCCAGTACTGCACCAGCTTGAGTACTCGAGTGAGAGTCTTCTACCAGGCATTCACTTCTGGAACATGAGCTGTGAGTGGAGTTCTGACTATGCCTGTGAGACAGAATGTGTACAGAATCAGTTCTATCCAGGAGAGATGTGTGCATGTGATTAATCATACCATGTAACTGCATTGCAGTACTTACTATGCATCCCATCCTGTGTTTTGTCATGTGAGCTCTTGAAGTTTAACCATTTGGAGTCTCTGAGTTCTGGGTATATAATCTTACTTTCACATAGGACAGGTCTAGTAAATAAATGCGACTAAAACACAGCAATAATTACAGAGAAGTGGCATCAAGAGCTACCTTATTATTCTGTGCCTATATAATTTACTTAATTCAAGTATTTTGAGAGTGTTGACAATAGACTAGCCATTCTCATATAAGAAAACAAAGATAGTGCATGAGGCTGTTTTCATATGTGTATAGAATATCAAAGTGACCTGACGGATTTCAAGAAAGGACTCAACCCAAAAGAACATCCTTTCTGACTCATTTCTTAAAAAAAAATAAAAAAAATAAAAAAAAATTAAAGAATATTTGTTTAATTTTATTTGTTAGTATTATTCAGTTTGGCCAGAGACAGAGAGAGAGACAGAGAGAGAAAGCAAGCTACCAGGTCTGGGACTTGAACCATAGTTGACTATGAGGGAGTCCAACACCTTAATCATCATACCACCTGCTGACCCTAACTCATTTCTAATGACTGAAATTTTACTACTAAAATAATACAGCCCTCCCTCTGTTTTTCTTTTAAAAATTGTTTTCTGTAGGCTTTCTCTTTTAAAATGTAAACTTTCTGGGTGTGTAACTTTATTAAACTTCAAGAAATCACACAAGCCTTAATTTCTGACTCTGTCTTTACTGTATGATCATGGGCAAATTACTAAACCTCTGTTAGAATCATTGGGGGGATCAGCAGTTAGCGTAATGGCTATGTCGCTGGACTCCCACGTAGTCGACTGCGGTTCGCGTCCCAGACACGGTGGCTTAAACTCACGCCGGGCACGGTGTGCATGCATGCCCAAGATCCCGAGAGGAGAATGGAGGAGAAGGGATTGCGGCATGGCCATCCCCTCTGGGGGGTGATTTCTCGCTTTCTGTCTGTCTGTCTGGCGAGCGCACGTGCCCTATAGCAAAAACCTCTCCAAAAAAAAAAAAAGAATCATTGCGTTTTGTGAGGATTAAGTGCTACAAAAATTATATATATATTATACATTTATGATAGTATATATACTATGGTTTTCCTATTTTATATAGACTATCTGCATACACACATATGTGTGTGTATAGTAAGTCCTGGAAAATAGTAGGTGCTCAGTAAACCTTAGTTTCCTGCTCCTCTTAAAAAGGCAAAATGTGAGACCAGCAGTTAGAGTAACTGCTATGTCAGTGGACTTCCATGTAGCCGGCCGCTGTTCGAGTCCTGGACCCAGTGGCTTAAACTCACACTGAGCACATGTGTGTTCATGCCCAAGATCCTGAGAGGAGAATGGAGGAGAAGGGATTGCGGTGTGGCCATCCTCCATCCCCCTGAGGAGTGATTTCGTGCTTTCTGTCTCTCTGTCTCTCTCAAGTCTTTCTGGTGATGCACACACGCCCTCTATCAAAAAACCCTCACAAAAAAAAAGAAAAACAAAAAGGCAAATTGCACCTGGGTAGTACTTCTACTACTATTTCCAGAAATTAAGGGAGAGGTTTTAAACTTTGGGTTCATAGGTGAAATTAAGGGGGAAGGGTCTTTGAATTTGAATGGGGAAAGTTAAAAAAATATTTTTCTTTTTAATTATTTGAAACATTTTTGCCAGAGGGTGTATGTGCTTGCAGCCTCAAGCAGGAGAGAGAAAGAGAGGGAGTGAGAGTGAGAAAGCACCTGCATGGGGAATGCTCAGCTTGCAATCCCTTTTCCTTCATGTTTCCTTCCTTTCAGAATTTTGGGAATGCACGTATATGCACCTGACATGTTTTCAAGCTGCCAGTTCTGAGATGTTAGTCATGTGGGATACAGCCACCTTCACTACTAATTTTTTAAACTTAAACATTTATTTTTATTTTTATTTTTAAACTTTATTTTAAAAATTATTATTTTCAATTTCTTTATTATTTATTTTTTATTTTACATCTTCAGAAAATCATAGGTTCACCATACATCATTATTTTCATTGAAATTTAAGTGAAATTTTGCAGTTTCTTTAATTACAAATGTAGGTTATAAACCACAGCATTGGCAATATCAGTGACTTTTTCACCAAAAGAGGTCACAGATTCTTTTATGTAACATTATAATGTAGTAATTGCAGAAAATTTGAAGCAGAATTTATGTTTATGATTACTTTGAAGTTATGATTGTTATTAAACTACCTCTAGATCTTACTATTTAATGCATTGATAAACATGGACGTATATCACAATTTGTTTAGTGATTTAATGAATATATTTCATTATAATTGGTATAATTTTTAATGGCATTGTATTTTATTTTATGCATTTAAAATCATAACTATAAATATAAGTCTATGCCTAGGACAAGAAAACAGTAATAACATCTTAAATGTCTTGCTTGTACTTATTCAGTAGTGGTGTTTGTAATACTGACTTTTGTTTATTGTAAAATGTAATAACCTAATCACTTATGTGGGGGGTTTACAATGAATGGACTTAGACATGTCAATTGTGTTGTTCAGTAAAGTTCTCCATAGGTCAGCTGTGGTGGCACAGTGACAACGTAATGCTTCGTAAGTCACATGAGAAGGTCCTGGCTTTGTATCCTGAGGTCTCCAGGAACATGCCTCGTGTGCACACGCATGCCAGTGATCATGGTTGGTTGAGGCTGGGGGTGAATTGCAGTGTAAAGACCCAGTTTGGGATATCTCTCTCCCTCTCTCTCTCTCTTTCTCTTATGGAAGAAATGAATAAAAAAAACTTAAAAAATTCTCCATAATGATTTATTAGTTAACTAAAAATTTTACGTATAGGAGACTTATACTATGGCATAACTACAAAGTAGAATATAAATTAGTATAAAAGGAAATAAAGAATAACCATATATCCTAGTGTGGAATAATCTACAGGATACACTGTTAATTTGAAAGAACAAACTGAATATAAGTGTATTGGGTTGTCAGAAAAGTTGTGATGCATTTTTGTGAAGAAAAATAGAAAAAACATGCATGACTTTTCCAACAACCTAATATTATTGTATGCCACCATTTACCTAAAAAAAGAGGGCATATAAATATAAATTTAAATATATATACTAGCTTTTTTTTTAGTATTGTCTTGATACAATGGAATATCCTGAATCTGGGAACAGAAAGAAAACGTAAATGGAAAAACTAGTGAAAACTGAAAGAAGTTTGTAGTGTTATTAACAGTGTGTCAATTTTATTTGACCATCTTGACAAACATACCATGCTTATAGAAGATGTCAACATTAGAAGAAGCTGGATGGAGGGTACATGGATCTCTATATGATTTTTACAGCTTTTCTGGAAACCAAAAATTATTTCAAAATGAAGTGTTGCTTTAAAAAAAGTGTTAAAAATGAAAAGATTAAAAGGAAACTAACAAAAATATTTACTTACTGAGGGAGGGAAAGAACAGAATAGAGGCAACAGAAGTAGAAACTTGTGACCTCTGAAAGTACTTTGTTCTGTAAATTCAGCTCTGGAAACACAAGTTTTATATAACTGTAAGACAAAAATAAAAGGAAAAGTTCTCTAAAATCAAAAGCGAAATGAATCTAAAAATGAAACTACTTTTTGCATTGCTTTCACATAGGAAGTAATTAGGTCAAGTGATTTTGAAACAGATAATTTGACTGATGCTCTTAATAGGACATAGCCTAAGGCCAAAACAAACTGCAAAGACAAACAAACAAAAAATCTCAAGCTATTTTTAGTCATCTTATCGAAATAATAATATCAGTGCTGTTACTTTGAACCTATTGTGTAGGTGCATGCATGTATGTACACCACGTAGTAGGATAACATTAATAAACAAGTATATTAATATCATTACTAATCAGTATTTTCAGTATATGAGAAAGAAATAAAAACATAAAATCAAAGAAGTAAAAGCTCTGTACTTTCGACTTTTAATGAACATACCGGTATAAATTCATGCTGATTTTCTCTTAAAAATACCAGTCGCAACTTTTCTTTAAATGGAAGTTATAAGGGCTAGCAGATGGCATGGTAGTTAAGGCACTGGACTCCCATATGACTGACCACAGTTCAAGTCCTGGTCCTGGTTGTTTGCTTTCTCTCTCTCTCTCTCGTTCTCTCGCTCTCTCGCTCTCTCTCTCCCTCACCCCCCTCAAATTTAAAAAATAATAACAATAAATAAAGTTGAACAGATAATTCTTTTTAAAAAATGGGAGTTACAGAAGAAGTTGTGGACAAATTTGACATGTTAAGTATAAGTAGTGGGGATATTAGGATAGCTGGAAGACAAAGGCAGTGGATAACTAAGGAATCCAGGGTATGGGGGGACAGGAGTAAAGGAATACCCATTTCAGAGGACAGACTTACTTTTATCATTGGGCAATAGACCGACTGACTGTAGCCCATCCCAGAGCTATCAATAGTTCTCTTCGCATCTCATCCTTTACTCCACTCTCCCTCCTTCTCTTGTCCTGACCTTCCCTTTATTGAGGCTATTTTTTTTTAACGTATTGATGTAAATATCCTAGTAGTTTCCATATCTACAGAGCTGTCAGAATGATCTTTTTTTATTTTTTTTGGAGAGATTTTCACTGTCGGGCGCATGCGCTCGCCAGACAGACAGAGAGAGACATAGAGACAGAAAGCGAGAAATCACCCCCCAGCGGGGATGGTCACACCGCAATCCCTTCTCCTCCATTCTCCTCTCTGGATCTTGGGCACGCACGCACACGCGCCCGGCGTGAGTTTTAAGCCACCGGGTCCGGGACACGAACCGCGGTCGACTACGTGGGAGTCCAGCGACATAGCCATTACGCTAACTGCTGGTTCCCTCAGAATGATCTTTTAAAACATAAACCAAATTATATTACTTTTCTGCTTAAAACCTGCTAGTAGCTTCCCAGTACACTTAGATTAAAAGTCAAACTCCATAGCCCAGACTTCAGAAGTTTACGTGACCTGGCCCAGGCCTGTTCCATGACCGTGTCTTCCACTGTTTTCTCCTTGAGCTTCAATTGCACAGCCTTTTTCTCCATGGTTTAGACATTCTGGAGTGCTTCTGGAGTGTCTCTGGAGTCTGAAATTTTTTTTTTTTAGAGGTTTTTTGCTATAGGGCACATGTGCTCGCCAGACAGACAGAGAGAGACATAGAGACAGAAAGTGAGAAATCACTCCCCAGGGGGGATGGTCACGCCGCAATCCCTTCTCCTCCATTCTCCTCTCGGGATTTTGGGCACACACGCACACGCACCCGGCGTGAGTTTTAAGCCACCAGGTCCGGGACGCGAACCGCAGTCAACTACATGGGAGTCCAGCGACATAGCCATTACGCTAACTGCTGGTTCCCTAGAGCCTGAATTTTAAGGGGAAGTTCCTAACAAACCCCAAACCTTCATGATACAAAAGAGTGCAAGATATAAAAGAATAGTAACAGGCACTGAGAAATGTTCTTTTGGAATAACAAGTTACTTCCTCACATATACTTCTTAGATAATGCTACCTATTTCTTCTATGCTTAGGGCTGCAGGGAGGTGGAAGGATACGTAAAGGACAGTATTAGTGTCTGTGTGTTTATAAGCCAAATGACCTTCTTTGAATTATTACCAAGGCCAGGTTATCTAGATAGGATTCACATGATGTAAATATTGCCTATCGTATGAAACTGAAGACCATGACCAGACACTGACCTCCCAGGATGTGGCATCAAAAGATTAATGAATGGATGACATTTGAGTGTCTGACAACCACATGGCTTAAACAAAAAAATTTGTGAGCAACGGCAGTGACAAGCAGGCAAAGGACTGCTGCGTCTAAGTGTAAACAAAATGATAGGAACAGACTCAATATAAAGAGATGAAGGCTTTCTTTAGAGTCAAGATAAAGTACAAAGGAAAGCAGAATCTTTATGATGGTTGTAAATTTTAGTTTGCATTCATTGCCCTTGAGAAGAATAAGCAAATCTATATATTTTATACATATTCCATGCTAAATTTTATTTTTAATGAAATCTTATGTATTAGGATAAAGAGAAATAATTTTCTTGGGTCTATATAACCCCTTTTACTTTTTGACATAAAGAATGTAGTTAATAGGACACTCTCATGCAACTTTCTTAGTGGAGCCAGCTTTTCTTTTGAAAATCAAAACCATTCTTAATGAGAAAATGAAAAACAATTATATTACATGTCCCAAGGAAATCTCTTTGAGCCTTGCAAGCCCCAGTCATCATGATAAATCTTTGAGCCAATCACCAGAGCATTTCTATATTATCCATTAAGTCTTAGTATATTTAATATCCTGCACAGTGAAGGGGATAAAATTAAGCCTTGCAATAGCTATCCTTTTCTAGAGATGTAGGCCAGGATAATCTCCATAAATAATGTTATTAATATTTTAGATCATAGAGCTTTTGCAAATAAAGGGCCTGAGGAGATCCTGAGTTCATTTTTCGGAAAGATCTAGAGGTCTAAAGATTCATCAAATACTGCATCATGAGTTAGTCCTAGTGCTGACTCCCAACCCAGTGCTCCTCCCACTATTCTAGTTTGCCTTTTGGGACATCCTGACTGGCCATATGCAAGGAGAAAACAGGAAAAGTAAGACATAACAGTTAAAAACCCGTCCATTTGTCCTACAAAAGCCTGTCAGAGACAATTTGGCTTTCAATATTGAATCAAAGTAGAGTCTGTAGAAATGTCAGAGTAGAAGGAAAGTGAGAAACCATCCCCCTGGGGGGATGGTCACACCACAATCCTTTCTCCCGCATGGTCCTCTAGGGACTTTGAACACCTGCACACATGCACTTGGCATGATTTTCAACTTGCCAGATCCTGGATTCAAACCATGGTTAGCCATATAAGAGTCTAGTGCTTCAACCACTATGCCACCTGCTGACCCCTAGAGTATTTATTCTTAACTCTGATGACCAGATTTAGACCTGTCTGAGATTTAAAATATTTGGTGAACTATAACATCAATGATATATCCTCTTAACTTTTAAGTGAAGTGCACCAAAATGGCATGCAGTAGAGATCTGGGTATAGGGGCACAAAAAGCAACTCCAGGGGAGCTGAATGTTTTTTAAAGAATCTTTTTCTCTTTACCCATGCCTAGATGTATGTGTGAGGATGTGCGTGTGAGAAAGAGAGAGAGAGAGATGGGGAGAGAGGAACACCCTCCACAGGATTTGGCCATGTTTCCATTGCCTTTTAGTCTTCCAGCCTGATGGGTCTTGGGTATTCATGTATGTGTCCGATATGTTTCAGGCTGACAGGGCTGGCAACTTGTACTATAGTCATCATGTGGCATCCAGTTTCTCTTGAGCACCGCTTTACCACTGTGCCATGGAACTGGCCCAAAGTGAGATGAATTTGTTGTAAATGTTTGCAAGTTTGAAAACCCTTTTTATATGAAAAGATGCTCTGGTTGAAGTCAAAGTGAGAGTCCTGAAGCTTTGTCTAATTATCTTCTCCTTTGTTTTGAGCAGCTACTGCTTTAAACACCCCTAGGCTTGTGCAAAAACACCTCTTGGAAACTACTGGGCTACTAAGTTGACTTCCAAAGGAATACTTTGCTTGAAAATGCAGAAATAAATGTCTTTATTCTTCCTTTAATTCAACAAATATATATATGTATATATATATATATTTAAAGTGGCTTTTTTGTGTACAAATTTATGATGTGCTATTTTTCACTCTAAGATAATGTTAAATAAGCTGATTTCTCAATAATGCTTTTACATGCCAATTGTTGGATCTAGTAGACCACAATTTACCTGTTTTGTTTTTTTTCATGTGTATAACTCACTTGATCTTCATAACAATCCAATAAAAAAGATATTTTAAATATTAATTTTACAGGTAAAGCAGCTGAGTTTCAGTAAACCAAGTGATTTGTCCAAGTCTACCTAGCTGGTTATTGGTAAAACCAAAATCTAGATTTCTAACCACATGTCTGGACTTTGTTTTTTTTTGTTGTTGTTGTTTTTTTTTTTTTCAGTTTTCTGTTGTAAAGAATTAACCTATGTGGGTTTTCTTATTGTCTCTGGTACAAGTTGTGAAAATGCTAGTAATAGTCTGTAGTCATGAAATTAATTAAATCCAGATTTGGATTTTGAAATACTGAAACCCAGGACTCCATTCTCATTGGCACTTAACTAATATAACTAACTGGCTGTAGAGAATTAAAATCCCCAGCATAACTATCACTGGTGTTAAGCATACTTAATTGTAAGCTGGAATCCTGAAAGTGTCTGTTTCAAGACTGTTCTCATTGAAGTATATAGTATGTATAAGTCCCTAATAAGAACTATCTCTAGACATAGATATTGAAGTAATTTTCCTTAAACTTCCTTCTCTATTCTTTGTTTTTTATGTCAGGGAAATACCTCAAGGAGGTAGGTGATAGGAACAATGAAATCATCCTGCCAGGAAAAGCACAAAAAGATCTTCAGCTTATATGACCATAAGTAATCACAATTTCGCCATTCCATGCCAAAAAGGATAGAATTTATCTCATCTCATTCTCAAACTGCCCTTTTGTGATAACAGCTTTTTTGTTCATCACTGCCAATGGCCTTCATTTTATTGAGCTGTATCCCTCATCAAAATAACAAAGATGCAATAAAAGTAAGTTCACAATAGTTTTCTGTCCCTCTTAGGAAAGTTGTTGCTTTGAGCATGTTGCATGAGCCTTACATGTGTTCTTACAGAATGTATAGCTGTGAACTTCTCGCAACACAAAACCAGTACCTGGTGAGCAAAGAAGAATTAAGGGTTAGGGGAATGTGGCAGTGATATTTGGTTGTCACTTCTAAAGATCATGTTTTACCTGCAGAAATGTGAGATTGGGAGATTTCAGGCTCCACTTCACAAGTCTGGACAGACTTACGGAATAAATTCCATGTGGAGAATTATTTTTATTTGATAGACAGCCATATACTTATCTTCTTTGCCTAGCAGTCTAGTCATCTCTTCTCTTTAACTCTTTCTCTTGAACTTTCCTACCATACTATTAGGTATTTGAAGATATTTGGTATGATCAGAATTCCAGGGTTCCTTGATTGAGAGGTTATGATTAATATTGAAGTTTTCAGTCCAAATTAATATTGGCCAGGTCCTCCTGAGGTCATTTCATACCACAGCAGACCACCTTGAATCTTCTGCACTCAGGTAGTATAATATTTTGGTGGCGTATTTAGATTTTCTTTCCTTTTAAATTCTCTTTATAGTTCGATGCCAACTTGGTCAGTTCTCCTTATAGTTTGATATCACATTTTCAGGTGTTGGGAACAAGTGCATCCTGTGCTATATTTCAGCATGAACCACATACATATTTTCTTTCTCCCCAGGCAAGCCTGGAAGCATTTTAGCAATCTTTCATGCACATACTTTTGAGGATATCCTGAGGAGAGAGTAAAAGTTGTGGTTCTCATGTTGAATTTATTGCCCTTCTCATTAAACAGTAGTAAGATATGGAGTCTCATAGTTTTCATCTGTGTAGTGTTTTTGGTGCAGCTTTTGATATTTTCTGGTTTATAACTTGGTGTAGATTTCCTGCTTCATCAGGCATTTGATCTTTCCCCACCACCCTTCTGTTTTTTAAGCACAAGAAGGTTGAATTCTTGGGATGCCAAACTAAAGTGGCTGATGCAAGACTATGGTATTTTTGATCCTATTAAACATTTAATTGTTAAGTCCTTCGTTGTGGGACACATATTTTATATGTCAAGATACCCTAGAGTTGGAGAATATCACTGCCATCCATTTATTCATTTAGCATATGTTTATTAAGCCTCCCTTTGGAGCTATGGTGCTGGACTGGGCATTGAACTAAATTCTGTTCATCTATTTCACATGTTTTACCTTAAGGCAACATGTTTCAGTGGAAATAGGCAATAAGGTACTTGTATTGAGTTGTGGCTACTTGTCGTTTGTGGAAAATCACCATATAGATTCGTATGTAACCAAGTACATTTATTTGGTGCCTCTCATTATGAGTTCAGTTAGTAAACGGTGACAGCAGATGGGTCTAAACACATTGGCTCTGATCTTTCTCTCAGAGGCCCAATTTGTTTATTCAGATAGAAAAAAACAATATTAATGGGTATGTTGCACTTATACAGGAATAGTAGATGATGTGGAATTTACTCCTTGGATCTTTAGTTCTGCTTCCTTAGGATATATGAGAATGGATATTTTATCTTTAAATTTTTATTGATTTTTTGTTTCAAATTTATTTTGTAATGTCTCATTTATATTTCATTGCTGTGCTTCTTTGTGGGGCACAATATGATTTTTCAAAACATGCATGCAATTTGTAATAATCAAATTAAGGAACATGTTCAACATGTTCAACAAAGAATGTTACATTATGTTGTGCACCTTCAATTTTCGTACTAGTTTGCTGTTGTTGTTATCGTTATACATATAGATATATAGGTGGCTTGAAATCATGCTGGATTTATATGTGTGCATGCATGCCCAAAATCTCAAGATCTCATTAAACAGTAGTAAGATATGGAGTCTCATAGTTTTCATCTGTGTAGTGTTTTTGGTGCAGCTTTTGATATTTTCTGGTTTATAACTTGGTGTAGATTTCCTGCTTCATCAGGCATTTGATCTTTCCCCACCACCCTTCTGTTTTTTAAGCACAAGAAGGTTGAATTCTTGGGATGCCAAACTAAAGTGGCTGATGCAAGACTATGGTATTTTTGATCCTATTAAACATTTAATTGTTAAGTCCTTCGTTGTGGGACACATATTTTATATGTCAAGATACCCTAGAGTTGGAGAATATCACTGCCATCCATTTATTCATTTAGCATATGTTTATTAAGCCTCCCTTTGGAGCTATGGTGCTGGACTGGGCATTGAACTAAATTCTGTTCATCTATTTCACATGTTTTACCTTAAGGCAACATGTTTCAGTGGAAATAGGCAATAAGGTACTTGTATTGAGTTGTGGCTACTTGTCGTTTGTGGAAAATCACCATATAGATTCGTATGTAACCAAGTACATTTATTTGGTGCCTCTCATTATGAGTTCAGTTAGTAAACGGTGACAGCAGATGGGTCTAAACACATTGGCTCTGATCTTTCTCTCAGAGGCCCAATTTGTTTATTCAGATAGAAAAAAACAATATTAATGGGTATGTTGCACTTATACAGGAATAGTAGATGATGTGGAATTTACTCCTTGGATCTTTAGTTCTGCTTCCTTAGGATATATGAGAATGGATATTTTATCTTTAAATTTTTATTGATTTTTTGTTTCAAATTTATTTTGTAATGTCTCATTTATATTTCATTGCTGTGCTTCTTTGTGGGGCACAATATGATTTTTCAAAACATGCATGCAATTTGTAATAATCAAATTAAGGAACATGTTCAACATGTTCAACAAAGAATGTTACATTATGTTGTGCACCTTCAATTTTCGTACTAGTTTGCTGTTGTTGTTATCGTTATACATATAGATATATAGGTGGCTTGAAATCATGCTGGATTTATATGTGTGCATGCATGCCCAAAATCTCAAGAGAAGAATGGAGAAGGGATTTGGCATGACCATTCCCTACCCCCAGGAGTGTGCGACTTCTTAACTCTCCCCCTACTGTCTCTAGAAAGTGTAGGACCCCAATAATAAACTGAAAAAAAAAAAGAAAAGAAAAAAAAAAGACTTCCTTTTCATCACTGGATTATCTTGTGCCCTTTGTCGAAAATCAGTTGACTGTATGTTTTGGGGTTTATTTCTAGATTTTTGACTTTGCTCCATTGATCTGTGTGTCTGTTTTTGTGTCAGTATCATGTTGCTTTGTTTACTAGAATAAATATTTTTAAAAATTATAATATATTTTGGAAATTTCTGATTCTCCATGGTAATATCAGAGTTTAGTGACTGAGATAATCTGAATTATGCACTAATTGTTTGCAACTATGTAATCAAATCAAAGGTTATCATTTGATGTGAATTTTCTTTTATTCTTTTATTTAACTTTA
>NW_006159715.1:3633022-3633263 GCF_000334495.1 Tupaia belangeri chinensis | reverse complement strand
GAGAGAGAGAGAGAGAGAGGGAGGGAAAGTGAGAAAGCAAGCCATCAAGTCCAGGATTCAAACCACAGTTAGCCATGTGGAAGTCCAGCGGCCCAGCCATCACGCTACTTGCTGGCCCCAGGAGTTTTCTTTATTTGTGGCCATTTCACCCTCCCTTCCTTTGTGTTTAGGAGTATTAACAGATCCTTTAAGATTACAAGCTTCAGATGATCTACTTAACAGATCTTCCTTCATATTCTTC
>NW_006159715.1:3620064-3632991 GCF_000334495.1 Tupaia belangeri chinensis | reverse complement strand
CACTCTTTCTTATAGTCTCTTTGTAAATACGTTACCCTGCTTTGTGTGCCATCTATTTTATGTAGGGATACTGATAGGAAAAAAAAAAAAAAAGATACAGTGCTCAGAGCATAGGGGTTACTGTGGATTATTTTTATTTGTAAACAGTGAGGGAACTGATACAGGAGAAAGAAGAAGAAAAAATTGCTGCTTACTGTCACATTTCCTAGGAAAAGTATTTAAAACTCCTAGGATAGACACATTAACTATTTTCTTTTGGTTCCAGATACATTTTATTTTTATATATTAACTTTGTGTTTGCTCAGTTTCGCACATATTTAAAAATTTCCAGGAAGGTGAATTTACTTGTGTACAATATGGGTGAAGAATAATAGTTGTTTAGATATGCCTCATGGGTAAGACAAAATTCTCAAGTTCTATGCAAATTTCTTCCAGCTGGTCCTGGAATGATTCCTTTTTATCCATAGTAACCCTGCTGATGGAATTTCTGATGACGACTAATACTTCTGTCAGCACTGATTGTAGTTAGAGTCTTTCCTTTGGCAAGTAACTAAAAGTATTGTTATGTCTGTTATTCATTGTAGTACTGTCTCCTCTATTCACAGGCTACATGTATAAACCTTAAACCCTAATATCCTAGGAGAGCATTTGGAATGACAAATGACAAAGGGCAGACTCTGTGCTCACTCAGGACTTTCATACATATGAAACAGAACAGAGTAACTGAAAAAGCTAATTCTGTAATTTTTTTTTTAGCTTTTTAATTTGAAATAATTTTATATTCTCTAGTAGGTACAAAAGTAGTAAAGTGTGTTCTCATTCACTTTTTAAACAGCTTCCCCGGATAATAATATCTTATGTAATCATAATTTGATATTTAATTTTAAATAAATTTTTCATGAAATAAACTTCATCGATTCCTGCCACTCTGCCTCAGTCTACCTGTGAGCTAATAGTAAATAAATTCCATTGTTCTTTTTTTCATTTGGAAAACAAATTTAGAATATGTTTTAAGAGAGAAAAAAACACAGTATAATAAACAAATCACTTTTCTAGAAAGTACTAACTGGGGTTTTTTAAGAGTGATAATTTCTTACTGATAGAATTTTTGGCAATAATAACTTAATATTGATTTTTTTCCACACATATCAGTTGGGTATGATTTGTTACATGTTAATAATGTTTTGTTTTCTCAGCAGTGCCAAACTGTATTTTAGGAAAGGCTGGATAGTTCATAGGCAGCATTTGTTTTAAAAAAACAAATGGGAAGAATTACTTTTTCCTATACTTTGACTTATTATAGCTAGTACATTTTTCCTATTTGTAAAGCCATTTCCAATATCTCTACAAAAACATAAAGTCTGGTAGAGTATGTTGGGATATTTTATTTCAGGGCAGTATTTTTTTTTTTTTTGGAGAGGTTTTCACTATAGGGCGTGTGCACTCGCCAGACAGACAGAGAGAGAAATAGACACAGAAAGCGAGAAATCACCTCCCAGGGGGGATGGTCATGCCGCAATCCCTTCTCCTCCATTCTCCTCTCGGGATCTTGGGCACACACATACACACGTGCCCAAGTGTGAGTTTTAAAGCCACCGGGTCCGGGACGCAAACCACGGTCGACTACGTAGGAGTCCTGCGACATAGCCATTATGCTAACTGCTGATCCCATGGGGCAGTATATTTTTCACTTGAATATTTGACAACAGATGCATTTCATGGTAAATTTCTACTGTTATGATCTTAGGATAATTAGGCATATGACCCTAAAAAACCCCTTAACATTGAAAGACCCTTTAAAAGAAGCCTTCTAGTTTCACTGAGTTGAAAATGCAGAATAGTCATTTTTATGCCAAATAATTTTCTGAGTTCCCTAAAGGGGTTACTACCTTTTTTGATGTCTAATCATTATGAATTCTTTCTTTTTTCTTTTCTGCTACAGGGCATGCGTGCTCATTAGAGAGAGACAGAGAGATAGGGAAAGTGAGAAATTATCTCTTCTTCCCTCCCAACCCACAAGGTCATGGCCACACCCAAATCCCTTCTTCTTCATTCTCCTGTTGGTATTTTGGGCATGCACACACATGAGCCAAGTGTGATTTTCAAACCACAGGGGCTGGGATTTGAATCATGCATTCAGTCATGTACAGTCTAGCCGTCTTAACCTCTATACCACCTGCTGGCTCCCTATATGAATTCTTTACTTTTTTGTAAAAATACTTTTACAAAAAAAAGTAAAGAATTTATATTATTTCATGACTATTGAATGACTATACTTTTGTTTGTTCAAAACCCAAAATGTGGCCCTGGCCAACCAAACCCTGTTCACTTAAACATGTTATCTCAGGAGTTGTTCCCATAGAGTAGTAATTAAATGTTATATGTGGAGAGAGTTGGGTCCCACATGGCTGACCATGACTTGAATCTTGGCTCCAGAGACTTGAAAAAACATGCTATGTATGTATATGCCTAAAATCCCAAAAGAATTAAGAAATGGAGGGAAAAAGAGTTGTGTGTGGCCGTGCCTCATTGGGAGAGTCTCTCTCTTTTTCTCTTGCATGTGTGTGCATATGTGCACATAAGCACATGAGCCATCTGACAATAAAAAGAAACATCTTAGATTCTGTATTCACTAAGTAGATGAAAGCTAGTAGAAAGAAACCCATCTTTAGTATTATTCAGCTCTTGGGAAGCAGAGCATTGGTCCTTTAAACAATTATTGGATATTGGCTACTTTTCACTAAAGGAAAGTCTACTGATCAAGAAACAGACAGATAAAAACTGATATGTTTATAAATAACCCATCTTCCAGTTTCCAAGCATTATTTGAACTATTTGGTTTTAACTTGGAATGAAAAAAAAATATTTATAACTACCTAGAAAGAGAGTTTAAAATTGCAGCCAATTTCTAAAGCACTACTGTATTTATAGAATGTAAAGCAAATTTATATTGTATTAAATTTTACATTTATTGTGCTTCTTCCAAGCACTAGAGGTAAAAGCCCTGGGGAAGTCTACAAACTGTTTTGCTATACTCAGTAATAAATCAAAAGATAGGTTGTACGTTTATTCATCTCCAATTTGAAAATTTTTCTACAAGCATCTCTGCTAAAAAGAAAGTTTTAAATATAAAACTGGACTACAAGGAGGAAATTCAATTTTGAACAATGCTTGGTTCATTTTTAATGTGAACCTTACTTTTAAAAGGACTAGCTGGTCAATCATATATTCTTAGGGAGCTGTGCATAACATAGAAACAGAAAGAACTCCTTTCTCATCAGCTTCCTCATCATCCCTCCATTTATCATTTTGGCTCTTTGAGATTGACATAGCTTATGTTGCAAGTGAAAAGATGTTTTTAACCACTGAGGCAAATCTCTTAGTTACCTATGATCACTTTTCCTGGTGAGTTCATAATGACATTAATATTTTTATTCTCCTAGGCTGTAGTGAAATTAGCACATATTGTGAGTGATGGGAGGAGTATCATGCAGAATAGTTGTTCCTTCTTTATTGTGGTCACAAACTTTATTCATTCCCTAATTTATATACTATGAATCATAAAGATATCTAGGTACCAATAAATTTATCACTACTATAAGGAAAATCCCATTACTAGGACTCAAAGACATCTGAGACATGAGACAGTTCCTCCTCTCTGGGAGTTCATAATATAATTATGAGAAATATACACAGAATTACAAGGTAGTGAGATCAATTATAGAATTAGAGTGCATTCCAGGCATGAGAATACATATAGAATGATCATTTTCTGAGGGTGGGGTTGGAGTCAACCTAAGACATAACTTCTTTGGAGAGGTTTTTTTGTTTGTTTGTTTGTTTGTTTGTTTGTTTTGCTATAGGGCACGTGTACTCACCAGATGGACAGAGACAGAGAGAAAGCGAGAGATCACCCCCCAGGGGGGATGGCCATGCCGCAATCCCTTCTCCTCCATTTTCCTCTTGGGATATTGGGCACACACGCACATGTGCCCGGCATGAGTTTTAAGCCACCAGATCCAGGACTCGAACCACGGTCAACTACGTGGGAGTCCAGGGACATAGCCATTACGCTAACTGCTGGTCCCAGACATAACTTCTTGAAAGACAAGTAAGTAGATAAGTTGACAAAGGGAAGGATAGGGAAATGGAATTGAGTGAGGATGTGAGGAGTGGCCTAGTGGAGGCAAAACACTTAGGGAGCTAGATTAAGATACAATTATGTATGTGAGCTTGAGTTCTCACACACCCTCATTTCAACACATTCTGTAAGCAAAGCAAAATATTATCCCTGTTTGACTAATAAGAAAAGGTTGGAAATGTTGAGCCAATTGTATAAAATCTTACTTACTACATCTAAGTAGTACAGTGAGAATTTGAATCCTGGTGTGATGACTTCAAATTCTCTCCTTATAGTTTGCCATTTTGACCAAGGCCCTACTAAAGTGAACAGCAAGTAGGACCATCTCTTCACTAATAAAACATGCACATTTTCTGTCTGAGAATTATACATCTTTTTTTTAGATATACTATGTGTTATATGACTTCAAACCCTCAACAGTGCTTGACATGAAAGTACATTTAGAGTACATGGCCAATCATTGTTTTGAATTGGGTTGAGTTTGCATACAGATTCTAAAACTTTCTCAAAAAAATGAAAGTCTTGTTCAGGACTTGTCACGTTTTGCTCTCTTCATTTAGTTCATTTCCAGTCTATTCCTACCTCACAGGATTCAACATATATTAGGATTTCTTTCCCTGATCCTAAACTTAGAATCTCAACTCTCTTTCTAATCAGACTCTCCTTTGCACATGTAGACAGCTTCCTTTACTACTTATTATTATTGTTTATTATTATTATTATTATTATTATTATTATTATTGATATAGGGTGTATAGCTCTATGGAGAGAGGGAAAGTTGGGTGTGGTGGCCACAATCCCTTCTCCTCTAGTCTCCTCTCAGGATTTTAGGCATGCATGCACATGCACCTGGCATGATTTTCAAGCTGCCAGATCCAGGACTCAAACCATACAATCAGCCATGTGGGATCTAGGGCCTTAACCTCTATGCCACCTACTGGCCCCAGCCCCTTTTAAAATATATTGTGTAGAACCTACACCATGCATTTTTTTCCTTCATATTCTCCACTCCAAACAAAATCTTGACAAAGAAAAATATGCCTTTGTCTTGGCAAATGGTAATTTTAAGATCAATTTTCTTATAACACTAATATAAGGAATAGACACTTAGGGCTTCCTATGAAGACTTCAAAATGTGCATTATTTTTCACACTCGTACTTAGCTAGGGAGATGACATTTTTGTTTTCAGTGATCTCTCTATTTTTTTTTTTTTTTTTTTTTTTTACCTCTACTTGAAATTGGTGAGTGAAACTATATAGTTTCTGGGAAGGAAATTAACATTTGATGCTGACCTGATGTTAAGTGAGGACAGAGCTGAATTTAAGCAACAGAATTGGCTTATGCTGACCACTCTTCACTTTCCAGCCATTGAATTGTGTTGACATTCATGGAAGCTGTGTGAAGCCAATTTTATGTCAGAAAATGTTAATTTCAAAAAAAAAGTACAGAGATAAATCTATGGAAATAGTTATATGATTTTAATGTCTCATCTTCCCCACTGCAATGTGAGAGAAAGGTCCTAAAGGACAACTGCATCAGTCATCACTGGAAAAGCTTGTTATACCCTGTTCTGGGTTGGAGTGGCCCCCATATCGAATGTTCCGAGTGAGGAATCCTCCATTTTTCTTGGCAGTCCTTCCAACTCTCTGTCCATCACAGATTTTTCCAGACTGTGTAGTTTGTTTTCTGCAGCTGTGTTTGGCCAGATGGTCCCATGGAGTCTTTCTCCCAGGCCCATCCCCATCATACTGATCATGTGTGGGCCACATAGCCTTGATTTGTCTGGAGGTAGAGGGAGTGAGAATGTTGCCCACCAGCTTAAATATCCCTGTTTTAATATTACTATTTAGTTCAGCTTCTGGGATCCTTGTGAATTATTCCTTACAAATGAGAGATATCAAATATGGTGGCATCTAGCTCTACTTTTTATTGTTACTTACTTCCACAGTGACAAGCCAATACTTCCAGGACCCAGTCCTAAGTCCTAAACACTATGGTTACATCATTGCAGGGACCTAGTGTCACACGTGATGTGAGACATTCACTTGACTAGTACACCAAATGTTCTTGGCCTCACTTTCAAGCACTGCTTTATTGGAAAATCGTCCATAATTTTTTGGCTGCTGTCGTTCTTGGGTCTCTGCTTTTCATAACCTCTCATTCCTATTGAACAGCTGTGCTTCTGATTAGTTTCCTCCAGAGGTATTAACTTTTCAGCACTCTACACAGCAAACTTTTGAAGTAATGGGAACAATGGGCCATTGCTTACTTTGTCCCAGTCAGTCAGTCTGCTATGCTTCAGAAAAAATTTGGAAGAGAGACATGAAACTAAGCAAAAATAAGAATTAACTTAAATGTTTATTGAAACAAATCTGAGCCTCAACATCATGAAAAATATGATTATCCAGTCAGAGTACAAAATCATCTCATATGTTCCTGTGTATATTTCTCTTCTTTATTTTCCCGTGTATTTCAAGAAACAAATATTTAGCTTTCAGTAACACTTGCCAGTTCGCTAAAGATTTGAGCAGAGGATGAATGATCCTAGTTGCTGAAGTTAACTACTCATAACTACTTTTTACTTTTTTCTTGACCATCTAGTTTAGGTAAGATTTCTGTTGTTACATGCTTTAGTGGCATATTTTCTTCATAGCACTTACCATTCATTTGATTAAAATAAAAGCTACCTTAAAAAATATTTGAAAAGAGCTTATTGGCCCAGGTTGATGGCACAGTTGGTGCCAAACTGAACTGCACTTCTGGAAATCACATCACTGACTATGGGTTTGGATCCCCAGGTGGACCTGAAAACAATGCTGGGTGCTCTCGTACATAAGCTTTCTCTCTCTCTTTTTCTTTATCTCTCATGCATGCACACACATACTCTATATGAATAAAATAAGTAAGCTTTAAAATAAGAGTATGATATGACTACTAATAAATAGCACAAATAGTTATTTCTTTCCAGGAAAATGGATGAGAAAATATATTTATGTTCTAACATATGGAATGCAAGAATAAACACTACCTGAAGATACTGAATTGCCACTGTAGAAAGCTTTAAGAATTTATCACAAGATTTTTTTTCTATGTATTTAAACAAGAATCGAATGGTTAGTCTTATAGAGACATCTACATCAAGTTCTATGATGAAGAAATACTAACCAACATTAATTACACCAACTATATTTTGGTTAATTTTTAACCAAAATATAATTTACTTCCTAACTAGCAGGAAATATCTTTTGGATGAGGTGGGACTGGGGCTAGATCTGGAGAGAACAGTAAGATTTTGGTGTAAGGAAGGCAACCCAATACTAGCAGAAATCCAGAGGAAGAGAAGAATAATATGAACTTAGGAGAGAACGATATTTCCGACTTTACGGAATGTCTGTATAGGGGAACAGAGGGAAATAGAATATACATGTAGGATAGAAAGATGATCATATTGGACCAGCCCTGTAGTGCAGTGGTTAAGTGTTATGTGGAGGGAGCCAGATCCCACATGGCCAACTGTAGTTTGATTCTCAGCCCCAGCAGTTCGAAAAACATGTCAGGCACATGTGCAGACATGCTCAGAATCCTGATGAGAAGAGGAATAGAGGGAAAAGGATTGCAGTGTGATCAGGCCCCAATGGAAGGGGATGTTCTCTCTCTCTCTCTCGTTCTCTCTCTCATGCATGCACATGCCCTCCAACATTGAAAAGAAGTAAAGATGACCAGATTTTGGCCAAGTTCAAATTCTATTATAAGGCATTTGCTGATAGGAAATAAAGAGCTATTAAAAATATTTTAGCCAGAAAATATTATTAATATATTTTAAGGGAAAAAATAGTCTTGAGCTAATAAAAAAGGCATAGTTAGAATGGCAAGTGACTAAAAATTTAATCAATTAGGAGGCGACTGAGAGATTTTTTTGGTGCCTGGAGAAAGGCAGCAAAATATAAATGGAAGAAGGAAAAAACTAGATAACACCAATGTTCAATTGATTGAGCATTTCAGGGAATATTCTAAATACTACAGAGAATGCAAAATAAACATATGTCAGGAATATTTAATGTAATAATTTACTTTTTAACTGATCATGAATGTATTTTATCACTATTATTTTCTATTTATTGCTGTATATAAAAATGAATAGATTCTTATACAAGGGTATTTCAAAAGTTTATGGAAAAGATAAATTTATGTACAAGCTTATTTTGGTGCAAAAAATTTTGAAAACCCATGCATAACTTATTTTAATTATGTACATTTTCCATGAACTTTTTGAAATTCCCCTCACACATTGGTCTTATATCTAATACACTGCTAAATGTAAATCTCGACTCTAAATATGTATAGATTCATTTGAATTTTAAATATATTATCACACCATCTATGAATAAGAACATTTATTCATTTCCAGCTTTTCTACCTGTTATTCTTTTTCATGTTCATTACATTGGTTTTGTATGGTATATTCAATACAAACTTCCAGTGTTAAATAGTGATGATAGTGATTATCTTTACCTTTTATATGTTTGCAAAGAGATTGCTTTCACTATTTTACTTTTAAGATCTCTTCTATATTGTTTGTACATAACCATATCAGATTAAGGATCTGTCCTATTGCTATATTGCTAATTTTTTTTTTTAGAGTTTTTTGCTATAGGGCACATGCGCTCGCCAGAGAGACAGAGAGATAGAAAGTGAGAAATCATCCCCCGGGGGGATGGCCACGCTGCAATCCCTTCTCCTCCATTCTCCTCTTGGGATCTTGGGCGCACACACACACGCGCGCCCGGCGTGAGTTTAAACAACTAGGTCTGGGAATTGAACTGCAGTCGACTACATGGGAGTTCAGTGACATAGCCATTATGCTAACTGCTGGTCCCTTGCTAAAATTTATTATTGCAAGTGGATGTTAAATTTTACTATTGCTTTTTCTGCATTTAGTGGTATGATCCTTTATTTTGTAATGTGAAGAATTACATAAAATTATTTTTCAAATAATTTTGCATTCCCAAAATAACCTCAGTTTAGCCTTAATTATTATCATGTTTGTAAGATATTGATTTATCTTACATTCCTGAAATAAACAAAGTTTAGTCATAATCTAACATCCTGTTTGTAAGTTGTTAATTTATCTTTGCTAAATATATTAGGGTTTTTGTACGTATGTTGATGACATATTACATATGTTTATGACATATTATATATGGTAGAGTGGTTTATCATTTTTGTTTTATGTACTGTCCTTGATCAATTTGTTACCGATTTGATGGCTAATGTTATGATAGCTTTATAAAATTGAATTGTTGAAATTTTTTAGCAATTTCTGTAATATTTTTGTATGAATGACGTAAGTAAGACTTCCTCAATTTTGTGGTAGAATTTTCTGGTAAAGTCGGTAAGGTCTGGAACTTATTTAGAGGAGCAGAAAGAGAAAGATTTTCATTTATGAATTCAAGTTCCTAAAAAATATCAAATTATTCAAATTTTATCTATTGTTTTGCTTCAGTTGTATAAGAGTATGGTTTTCAGAGAATTTATTTCAACCATATTTACAAATTTATGGTCATAAATAGTTCAGAATATTCTTACTGCATTTTTCAATGACTGCAAAATCTATAGTAATATACCTTTTTTACTTCCTAATATTGATTATTCGTATCTTCTTTTTTTATTTCTTGATGAATCTCCTCAGGGGTTTATCAATCCTATTAGTCTTTAAAGTAACCAAATGTCCTGGAAAGAAAAGTGTAACCTAAATTTTGTAGAGAACTTAAAGAGTGATGTCTGGAGGTATGGGCAGACTTAAAGAAACCAACAAGAAATTCTGAATCCCTTGGGTACGAATTACAAAGAAGAAGCCACTGCCATTACTAGGCTTGATGTACCAGTAAGAAAGAACCCAGAGTATAGAACTAATAGGAAAGGATGGTCATCTGACAACAGAAGAGTACTTGTAGGAGAGTACAACAGGAGAGTACTTGTAGAGGGACATAGCTATTGCTTTAATTATAGTATTGAGGTAAGGAAGGAAAAAGAATTATTGCCCTGATTCCTATCTATCCTATGTCCTGTCAGTAATTCCCTTTGTTTGAATGCTATCAGAAGCTTAAGTTTCCGGTATGTACAGGTCATTCTTCTGGAACTGAGATAGGCAAAGCATGGATCGGGGGTCAAAAACAATAAGCAACACTCTTTGGGCTTTACTCATCTCTATTTGTATATGTTTGTGTGTCTTTATGTTCTCTTTTGTCACCTTTTTTATTATACTGTTCTTAGATTTCTTTCACTCTTTTCTCTACTTTGCAGTCGATACTTAGCTATTAGTTTCTACTTTTTCTTCTTTTTAATGTAAAGCTATCATTTCCCTCTTGGCATTGCTTTAGTTTTATTTATTTAACTTTTTTTTAGAAAGGTTTTTGTTATAGGACACATGCGCTCGCCAGGAAGACAGACAGAGAGACAGAAAGTGAGAAATCACCCCCCAGGGGGGATGGCCATGCCACAATCCCTTCTCCTCCATTCTCCTCTCAGGACCTTGGGCACTCATGCACATGGGCCCGGCGTGAGTTTAAGCCACCAGGTCTGGGACTTGAATCATGGTCAACTACATGGGAGTCCAGCAACATAGCCATTACGCTAACTGCTGGTTCTAGCATTGCTTTAGTTTTATCACGATTTTTCTTGTTTTGTTTTTTAGAAAGATTTTTGCTATAGGGTTCATGTGCTTGCCATAGAGACAGAGACAAGAGACAGAAAGCAGGAAGTCACCCCTGGGGGATGGCCATGCCTCGGAACCTCTTGGGCTCTTGGGCATGCATGCACACACACCTGGCATGAGTTTTAAGCCACCAGGTCCAGGACTTAAAATGGGATGACTACATGGGAATCCAGCAATATAACCATTATGCCATCTGCTGGTCCCTACCTCACAAATTTTGAATTTTGTTATCATTCAGGTCAAAATATTTTCTAATTTTTACACAATTTCTTTTTGTGACACATATATATTATATATATAATATAAATTATATAAATGTGTACATATATACACATATGCACATACATATAATATGATGTTTTGATATACATATACATATAGTAGCATGTATTTTTATATAAATTTATATTTATATTATCTTTTTAATTGATATTTAGATTATTTTCAGTCATAAAGCATATCATTTCAGTCCTTTAATATTCATTATTTGTTTATGCCAGTATATTGACAGTAGATGTTCCATGTGTGTTTGAAAAGAATATGTATCATAAACTTGAATATCAGTATTCTGGATATGACTATTAGATCAAGCTATTAAATTGACTTATTTAGTTTTTCTCTTCCTTATGAATACTGGCCTCTATTTTTCTGTTAGTTACTAAGAAGTAAGCACTAAAATTCTCCCCACTATGATTGTGGTATTTGTCTATTTATTTTTATATTTCTCAATCTTAATATATTTTGAGGCCATGTTATTATATTGATATAAATTTATAATATTAATATGCTATTTGTGAATTGACTTTTAGCCTTAAAGTCTAAGTTGATATTAGTTTAGTTAGATCACTTTTTTCTTGTGCTTAAATGTTGGCAGAGTAAAATTCTTTTGATCCTTTCTTTCAGTCTTTCTGTATACTGTCTTGTGATTTAGTTGTGTCTCTTGAAAAAAAAGTATATAAGCTGTTTTCAAATACAGTTGAAAATCATTACTTTCATTAGATCATTTCACTAATTTATATTTAATACATTTGTTTTTTAAGTTGGTTTTATATTGTCTTACCATGTGTTTTCAGTTTGTTCTACTTGGTTTGTGTTCCATGCTTGGTTTACTTTACATTGATTTTTTTTATTATTGCATTTTTTTCACCTATTGGTCAAGAAATGTTATACTTTTTTATTAGTGGTTACCCTAAAGCTTATAGCTTGAATTCTTTTCTTATTATACCTAATATTAACTGATACCTTTATTCTCTTTCCAAACCATGCTTGGTCTTCATGAGTTAACACCATTTGTGGCTGCTGATCTAATTGACTTGCTATTATTTTTGTGTATTTTATTTCTTTATAAAGTCAGTATTCATCTGGGCCTGTCCACATATTAATAACATTTTCAGTTATTTTTCTTTTTTAAATTCTAACCTTCCACAAAAACATTTTCCTCTTTTCCTGAAGAATATTCTTTATTGTTCCTTTGCTTTAATGAGACAAATTCTCAGATTTTGTTTGTCAGAAAATTATTCTATTTTCCCTTTATTCTATATGGTTATTTTTGTTGGAAATAGCTATTTCATTAACTTTTGGTATTCATCATTTCTATTGAGGAGCAGATCGCCTGAACTGATTAAAGTTTTTGTTAGAAAAAATAAATAAAACAAAAACAGTCGATCTAATTTTTACTTCTTTAAATTAGGTAATTTGTCTTTTTTTCTTGGGTTGGTTTTTTTTTTTTTTGGGATTTATGAGTGCTACTTTATTTACTTTTCTTAATGAAGAAATCATAAACATTTTTAGATAATGTCTAAAGTTGATGGATTCTATTATAAATTTTTTTTTCTTTTCTCATCACAACACACATATGAATTTTCCATCCAAAATACACTGTGCATTGGCTCAATCAAGCACATCAACATATATGTTCTCAGCAAATGATTTCCCAATTTTTGTGTCCTGCATACCTTGCCTTTTGTTTTGCCATCCTAGGTTCCCCATCCCCACCCTCTGCCATGTCCCGTCTTCCTCCTCCATTGTCCCTAACATTCATGATTGCCCTCAATGCCTTCCGCCCCCCCC